>NC_077222.1:112221718-112275094 GCF_024763615.1 Phlebotomus papatasi | reverse complement strand
CACACTCCCACCACCCTCCCCCCTTGCTCTTCCTTTCTCTCTCTCTGTTCCTCCTTCTCCCTCTTTCCTCCTCCTTTCTTTGCCCTTCCCTTTTTCCTCTTTTCTTCTCTCTCTCTGCTTATCTCCCTCCTCTTCTTCTTCCTGTCTTTTTCCTTGCCCTTTTTTTCCCTTCCTAATTCTTTTTTCCTAATTCTATATTTAATTATTGTTACCCCCCCCTCTCCCACTTTTAACCTCTGATAATTCTTATATATTCGTCGTTACCCCCTTTTTTTTCTTCCCACACACACACCCCTCTTTTTTTTCCTTTTAACAACTATTTTTTATTACCTATTTTTCTTTTGGACAGAATTTGCATATTACTATTGAATGAAATGCAGTTTTTCTTGAATGTTAACCAACACGACCACACCAAATTTTACTATCAGATTCATTTAATATGTTTGAGATGCATATTCATTGAGTATCCTAGTATATAAACGCTTATTTAGGAGATTTAACTTGAATTTATAACTATCTAAATTTAGCTCGACTGAAGTATAGTTCTTAAGTGTAAGGACATTTGAACATTTCAAACACTTCAAATGTTAAAAGCGGCAAATTTTTCAACCAAGACACAAACCGGATTCAACACATTTAAATCACTTTGCTTAGGCGGGAAAATCCAAACTTTGCAATTGTTTTCGAACGTTAAAACATTTACGCGGCTATTTCAAAACCCTGCAATTGTTTTCCGAGCTGAACAATTGCTTTCCTTTAACACCCGCTTTAACATATCATTATTTTTAGTATCCGACTGTTCAAATCCTGTGAGCGGTACATTTTTTTGCATTGTTTTTACATACAAAATCTAAATTTTAATCGTATTTGTGTTATACCTTCAAAATTATATTCTTCCTTTGGCACTTAGAACACTAAATAAAAAATTTAAATAGTTATCTATAAAGCATTAGGGAATTATCGCGATTAAGCGGTTTTCGCTCAAGTTTTACGTTTAAAATTATAAAGAAAAGTTTTCTTATAAAACAGAAAACATGTAATGGATTTTTCACGGATTCTCTTCTCTTACAAAACTTATTTTATTGCTTTGCACTTAGAATAGCAAATATAATATATTATTATCTATTTGCAAATCGTTAAAAAATTATACTGACATGCAGTTAATGCAATGTTGTTAATTATTAAAATGTGTATTGCGACTCACCACGTTTTCTGAAAAATGCTGAGATGCTGAGGTGCTATTCCTACCAACGGCTTCTTGGTGAAGATGTTGTAGCCGATGGAGAAGAAAGCTGCTTGGAGCCTCGACACCTCACGAAAATTAGAAGCTTCGGGGCTTGTTCTTCAAGGGATATGGCAGACATTTTGATCCTACTCTTCTCTTCTGATCCATGGTGCTGCCTGATGGTGCCTATGGCCCTCTTCATGGCTTCCCCGCTCCCGGATCCACGCGAAGTGTTGCATATCTGCTTTGCCGACAAGTTTCTGCTGTTCCCTCTCCATGTGGCCAGCCTAATAATTCGCCAACGTCCAAGGGAGGAAGTCCTCAGTGTATCCTCTTGGGAATCCTGAGTGAGATTTGTCTTCTCACAGACTGTTTTTCTCTTCGAACGTTCCATGGCTCTCTACACTTTCACTGTTCGTTACTGATGTGGATGTGGGGTGCTCCCTGGCACTCCTGACCACCACACCACAGCAATCAATTTTTTTCACAACTTTTCAATACAATGCGATTTTGTCATGTGTCGCCTCTGCGAATCCCGTAGCCAAAATAAGATACCGTTATCGTTACCGTTAGAGTGAATGAAGCTATTAACAGATTGAGATTAAAATTAAATCCTGAAAAATGTTCCGTATGGTCTTTGATAATAGCCGTATAGTAATTTTTTTTCTTTTTTTTTGCGCTTAGAAAAGTAAATAGAAAATTTAATTATCTATCTAAAAATCACTAGAAAATTTTTCCGCAAAATAAAATTGGCATTTTTATGTGATTTATTAAAAATACCTAGCTTGGCCTTCGCGGGATCAAATTTGTGCGCCCTCATGACTTTGTTGACGAGATTGTAAAGGAATGGCGAGAGGTTCTCCTTTGGCTTCCTGATCACCAACTTTATGGTGACCTTGATGGTGCTCTGAGTAACAGCCAGTGGTCGTCTAGTAGGTGGAGATGGGCTCGAGGTTTATTGAGAGAAATATGCTGTAGCCGGGGGAGACGAAAATCCCAATTTGTGACTGAAGCTTAGATAATATATTTATCCTTGAGGGAGCAGAAAAAACAGCTTTGTCGGAAAAGGAATTATGCAGCACTTCGCGTGGATCCGGGAGCAGGGAAGCCATAACGAGGGCCATGGAGACCATAAAGCAGTACTATGGATCAGGAGAGAAGAGCATGAACCAAATATCTCCCCTATTCCTTTAAGAACAAGCCCCTGAGTCTCCCCAAGGACGTCGTGATCTATCGAGGCTTAAAGGGTTTAAAAGGGATTAGCTATCAAAGTTATGACGATAACTATTTGCCCCTGAAATGGTAAAGGCAATCATATGTCGTTCAGTTTGCACTTTGAACCCTTAATCGACATTATTCACCTCCGCATGAATATTATATAAATTTCAGTCACAAATTGGGATTTTCGTCTTCCCCCACTGCAACATCTTTCAAGAAAAAGCTCCTTCAGGATTCCGCGGAGGATTCAATGGGGACTTCCTTCACGGCGCGTAGACGAATGATGAGGTTTGCCATAGAGAAATTCCACATTCTGCTTGTGACCAGCCTCATCATTCGTCCACCCGCCAGGGAGGAAGTCATCATTGAATCCTCCCCGGAATCCTGAATGAGCTTTTTTTTCTCAAACTGCTTTTTTCCTCGGACGTTCTATTTCTATATGGTTTGTCGGTCGTTTCTAAATATCACACTAAACACTTGCACTATTCCAACTCATTTTTTCAGCCCTTTTCACTAGACTGGACACTATTTTTCCTGTCTCTGCGATTCCCATTTCCATCCAAAAAAAGAGAAATACCGTTAGCAGAGAGTGGGGTCTTTGTCTTGAAAGTAACGCAACATTTCGAAAGTGGAATTTACGCCAATGTCAACCACTAGATGGCACTACATATCATAAATGTCGTTTATGAAGTTTCAAAATTCAAATTATCATCAGAATGATTGCAGCGCTCCTGTGTCTCAACAGAAAAACACAGCATTTGTTTATTTTCAGGAGTCATCACCCCTTGCTGGGTTTTACAAAAGACTGAGTTACCTGGTAGGAATTTCAGGAGGAAGGGAATTTCATTATTATCAACAAGTTCTATAGAAACCTATACCCTCATTTACTCTATAAGTACGAAGGACTGCAGGAAGTTATTAGACCTGCATAATAGCTATGAAGAAAATCACCAACACGGTGTGTTGGTGATTTTGATGACTGCATTTTGTACAAAAAATACAGGTAATTTTTAATGTTTGCTCTAACTCTAATACCAATACGCAATGACACCATGCTTTTTTGTTTGCATTTCGTTCCTAAGGTCAAATTGGAGTTATCATCACTGATCAATGTGACGCATCGCAAGGTAAATTTATTTTTTTATTCACTCTCCAAAAAAATATCTACAATGTACAGTATTGCGTCCACCGCCGTCCACGAAAAAGGGACACTATTGTTCAAAAAGGGGAAAATTACATTATTTAAATATCTTTGAAAGTTCCTGGTCCTGTGTCCTGTGTTCTGGGTCGAAGGATGCAGAAATGATTCACTATCTGTTCCAGACAGCAAACAACACAGTTAATCAAATGAATTTCGGTAAAAACGACGTCACACCAATCATACGCACTTTATTAAATTTATCATTTATCGTTCTGAGTACCAGGGATATCGCGTAGGGTGGACTTATGATGCCTTCAGAATCATTTTAAGAGAGGGACGAAAACCGAAAAAAATCATCTCAATTATGCAATGATTCTAGGGTGATCTGGAAAATGTGGGTATGAGTCACTAAAGGGGGAGAATCATGTGCAACATGACTCGGACTCTCCCTTCACTGGGCCACGTCATTCACAATATTGCACCCGTGACCCACGTCACAAAGGGGATGGAAGGTCAGACTCAGTGTCGGACTGCAGTGTGTCTTCGCAATCAAAAATATACGGAGTTGTGATTCATTTAGGAATCATCATAATTTATATCACTAAATGATTAAATCATTCAAAAAATATGACTTATTAGGAAAGATCACCCCGGATCAGAATGTTAAGAGACATGCTTGTAAACTCTTGTAAACTTAAAAAAAAGTCACAAATGTATGAAATGCCTTGGCTTTCCTTTTCAGGGATGACGATTTCCAGAAAAGACTAGGTATATGGCGCAATTTAAAGTTAATAATTTAAGTACACTTTACGCTTTCCGTGACGTAAAATGCGTAAAATGAAGTCTTTGGTTGCACAATTTCCTTTTATGAGTTGTCTATACTATAGTCTCTAACAGACCACATGAATCTCATATCATTTTCCGCCAAATTATCAACAATTTATCTCTGACGATAATTTTCCAGTGATGGACATTATTGAAAATTTTCTCTATCCACAACTATGTGTAACTATATGAAAATTCGTTACATCAAAAATAAGGCATGATAAGCTTATGGTAACTGAGATTCTTTAAAGGTGGCCTCGAACTGAGTGCAACTCGGAATGCGTGAAAATTCGATTGTGAGTTGAATTTTGTTATTACCGAAAATCACTCGATTAACCGTGTTGTTTGCTGTCTGACACCGAGAGTGAGTCATTTCTGCATCCTTCGACTCAGAACACAGGTCCAGGATTTTCCTCTTTGATTTATATAACCCAAAAACTTATATAAAACATAAAATCAAGTTTATCAAGGAAATATTTATTAAAAATGTTTTGAAATTCTCATTTAAAATCATAATAAAATTCTCAATGATAATTTTTTTCAAGTTTTTGAATGGTTCGAGTAAAAACTTTTGAAAATTTATTGTATTTCGAAAATTTCATGAAATTTGTGTTCAAATGTAATTGGAATTCATAACTTGTTTTACCGATTATTAATTTTCAGATTCATTACATTATATCGTAAAATTTTCAAAGTGGCAAAATCTCATAAAAATTTCATTCCACGCTAAATTGATTTGCGAGAATAAAAAAAAATCATAAGAATTTCCAAAATAAAGAAAAAAGGTTATATTCCAATTTTAATGAAATCTAATTAGATTTTTTTGTACATTTAAATTTATGTACATTGCTCCCTCTGCTCCAAAAAAGTCGTACGTTTGGAAAAAATATTCATTCTAAAGAAAGGTGGTTTTGTCGGGTAAAATCGTTGAGAATAAATGGTGCAATTCCAATGAAAATTTGAAAGGGAAAATTTCCCTCCTGAACATTTTTTAGCACTATTCTCAATTGATTTTGCATTATCGCCTTTCCTTTGTGTTGGTTCTTGTTTCGACTGTTTCCCCCAGTCCTCGTCGTGTTTCAAAACAACCAAACAGTCGTGACAGGAACCAACACAAAGAGAAGTCAATTATGAAGAAGTAATTGAGAATAGTTAATGGACAGAACTCAATGGGTCAAGTGGTAGAGCACTCGCTCTATAATGCAAGTGTCCCGGGTTCGAATCCTCTTTAGGTCGCCAGGAATTTTTCTGGCGTTAAAGGGGTTCGAACGAATTGCATCAACTGAGCTTCACTACACTTTATTAGACGAGGCATGGGACTAACAACCTCATCGCTGTATAAGAAAAAAATAATAATGGGTGTCCCGAACTCCCCTTGTGGGAAGGCCTAGTTCCTCTGTGGAATGTTGTGCTATTATTATTATTATTATTATTATTATTATAATTATTTTTATTTTTTTTTATTTTTTATTTTTTTTTTTTTGAATTAGCCAAATTTAATGAAATCAAAATTCACTTCTATTTTTATGAACATCAACACAAATTCATATCATTGAATCCAATTTTGAGAACAAAAAAGTGGATATGTAAAATGCTTGAGAGAGAAAGGGATGTGAATTTTGTTTTTTCACGATCGATACTTTCTTACAATTTTATTCTGCTGGGGTTTATATTTTTATATTTTCATATTTTTACGCTATTTCCCATATTTTGGGGATTTTCATATTTTTGGCCATTTTTTTCATTCATATTTTTGGCCATTTTCATATTTTTCCGCATCTCCTTACGAACACAACAAAATAAAAATTATCTCTGTACCTTAAAAATCCTAGGACTAGTTATATTTTGTTTGAGGTATGTTTTAAGAGAGCACCAAAGTTTGTAAAACTTTTATCACGAAAATAAAATTATTTTTCCTAAAAATTCAAACATGGTTCGAAAGAGACTGGAAAACCCTATCCAAGTTGAATTTTCAAAGGCACATCTCAAAAATTGTAGGGGAGACCGGGGTACAATTAGCCAGGGGCAGAAGTAGACAGTGGATTTTTCTCGGTTCCCTTAAAATGTACCTTGAGCAAAGTATTTTTTAATGAAAGTAGGAACACATCCCCATATTCCCAGAAATATTTATAAGTCTGATCCTGTTATCCTACAATTTAGAAGCATTTTTATAAAATGGGTATAAAACTGCAGTTTTGATGTTTCAGTTTTTGGACCAGCATTTGGTTTTCTGAGTTTGTAGTCAAGATTTCATAGTTTTACCTCGTTTCTGGTTTCATAAACCTAATTAAAAAATATTTTTCACTTGGATAATAATTATCCAATTTTTTATATAAGATGAAAAACACTAAAACAGCCCTCGGGGTAGTTGTAGCCACTCTTCCGTGGCCGGATAAAACTATCAATGATTTTTCACTAATACATGGATAATTGTTAGATGAAAGAGTACTATTGATATTCCAAGCAATATTGCCATTCGGATGAAAAATTTGTGAAATAGATTTTTTCAGGATATTTTCATCAATTTTGCCGCAATTACAAAAATGTCATAAAAAAGTCGGCTAAAGTCTTTTTCATTAGGTTTAAGTTACATATTTAGTATCAGTGGGCTTCAGTGGATCAAGTGAAATAACACTTGGTATTTCCAGTTTTAAAATTTCGTCTGGAAAACTGGTGGCAAATAGCACCCCGAAAGTGGCTAAATCTACCCAGGCCGGGGCAGGTGTAGCCAATGTGTCATACTTTTTTCATTATCCTCTCTAGAAAAAGCCAAGGATTTGAGAGCTCTTAACTATACGGTTTTATACAGCCAATATCTTAATGCTACTTATGAAACATAAAAACATTAGACAAACTTTATCATTTTTTCACAAATCATGCGCGAAAAAAAGCTTCATTTGCTGGCTAATTCTACCCCTGTCTCCCCTATGTATTATTCAGCTGTGAATTTTGCATACTTGTATGGAGACGCCGTATTTTTACTAGACTTCAGCCTTAAACTTTAGTGCTAAATGATTAAGTTTATTTTAAGTCCACCCCTGGATTTTCAGGGTTATTTTCAGGCATGCGGTCGCAAAACCAAAACTGAGAGGGAAAGATGAAAATTATTTTATTAAATGATATTGTAAGGATGCTCTCAACGAGTGTTTTCCCATTTATCGACAGCAACATGCGTCTTGCCCTTAACTCCCTCCAGCCCACAAAAGTCGCGCCCCTTTGGCGCCCTTTTTCATCAGCAGATATATACATTGCTTAAAGAAATAAAGTAACGAATAGATGAGAAATCATTTGTGAGAATCTGATAGATGTCATCAGCTTTTGACTTATTTGTAATCTTTAAGAAAATTTAGGTTTCTTCTGTTTAACTCATTTTCTTTAAATGCATTTTTAATTTGTTTTAGTGCAATTGTCTGTACGTGTATATTCTGCTGACATTGTCTATGTAATAATTCGTTTTACAATTATTTGATAACGACCTCAATATATTACGCACCTATTTTGGGTGATTAGTAATAATGTGATACGTACATATACATAACCCTGATTCGTTAGTTATGTATGAAAAAGTCCAATTCCTTATCGCGAACATTGGGTAAAATTTCGTCAAAATCTGAAAATTGAAGTAAAACGAGTGATCCAAGACTAAGTAGTTCATATGTATTGAATTTGAGTATCTATATTGTAAAATTGCATACAGGCATTACGGGATAGTATAAATCCTAAGTTCGGTTGTATAAAAAGGCTGTGGTCAAATAAAGTTCAGTTCCAGTAACCCTCGTCTATATACTTCAGTAATCAGTATTTTTAACCCTTTAAGGGTGGAAAAGCAACAATTAGGATTAAAAAAAATTCCCAACTTTTTATTTAGAGCAAAACATAACTTTAGATTCAATTGTAAGAAAATTGCGATTTTTTTCATTATGATAATTTTTCTTTGAAGTCACAGTTATTGAGAGTAAAATTAAAGGAAATCTACAATTTTTTGCAAAAGTTAAGGAGTTTACTTTAAACAAAAAAAATAAGAGACTTGTTCAATTTTAAATTAACCCTCTAACGGTGTTTTCTTTAATATGCGAAAAAAGTTTTAAAACAATGTTTTCTAGGATAATTATGATCCAATAAAGTCGAAAAAACCATCCATTCTTCATTATCTCTTTTAGTTTATGCGCTAGGTGAGAAAATATAAAAAGTTTTTGAAACTCATTTTGCTTCTAAAATTCACATTTTTAGTTTATTCAAATTTTTTAAATAAAATATACAAATTTAGAATGACATATCTTTCAGTAAAAAATAAATTTATTTTAGTCAGATAACTTTAAATCGATATTTTTATGGAAATTGGAAATGAGTTTTTTTGCACAAATATTTTTTGTTGCTTTTTCTCTGACCTGTCACACAAAATTGGGAATAGCAACAAAACGAAGAGTCAAAATGAGTTCAAACTTTCAAGAGATGTTTATAAGACTATTACCGAGGACACTATAGCACTTTTAAATAAATAAAACCTTTATTGTCGCTGTAAATGCCATTCGTCTTTAAATTCGTCTTTAAAGGTTTAAAAATTATTCTTTAATGATATTAGTCAAGGATTAAAATTTAAAAAAAAATCTGAAGAGCGCGCAAAATTGGAACTTTATGTAAAATATTTGCCACGCTTTAGAGTAACGTGTGGTATTTATGGACAAGGGACATAGGGGAAAGGCTCATAATTTTGTACAGTTTCTTATTTTGGACAGTTTGAGGATAAATTTGGACAGTTTAAATACAGTAGAGTTCCTCAAATTTGAACATTTGGGGGGTATAGATGACATTTCTCACTCCTCAAATTTGAACGATATTTACAAAAACGTAACGGAATTCATGTGAAATGCGCTTTCCGTAAATTAAGATGAACAACTTTAGAGAATATATCAATGTAATTTATTGTGAAATAAATGAAATTTGTTACGGAAGTTAATATAAAACGATAATATTGAGGAAATACCAGAGAAAAATGGCACTCCACGCAAAACTTTCTTCACATAACCTCAAATTTTACATTTTGAACTCAACTGTCGTTCAAATTTGAGGAACTCGACTGTAAATTGATTAAAATGATGGATTTTTATTCCAATATTTGATGAATAATGAATTCTATCTAAATATTTGTTCTTTTTGGAAGATTTTAACACTAAATACGTTAAATTTTGAATATGATTTGAGTTGAAATTGCTTTGTTGAAAATTCAGTGTGAGCAATTGCGTACGAAAAATATGAGAGAACTTCGTGTCTTAACCAATCTCTGCGTCTGCATGTTGTTTCTGATAGAACATGGTCGCCGTAAGTGTCTACGAGATTTCTATTATGTCCTTCAGCCGCAGATTTCTTTTGGCGAAAGCAGAACAACAAAAGTTCCCGTAAATTAGCCTTTTTCGTCCCGTCACTCGTGATTTTAAACTTTATGAAGAAATATGTTGTTTACATTTTTCCAAAACAAAATGTACTACCAATTACAATATCTATTAATAAAGAATCATTATGACGTCACAAATGATGCCAGTCCGTACAGACTTTGACAGCATCATCTATCGAACAGCGAGAACTTATTTTTACCCCTAATAATTGTCAAGACACTAAATAATTATTGACATTACACTAAAATTTTCTTATTTTTGAAATACTCGAAATGAATTTCAGTTTATAACTGTAAATAAAATTGATTCTATTTTTTTTTATTAGATGATCGGTCAGTAGATTAATTTTTTGATAATAAGAAACACGGATTTGACCTAGATCCTTCTCCTCCTTTATTACTAGGACAACGTTTCGGAGCTTGTTGGCCCCTTCCTCAGGTATGCAAAGTAATGGGTGGGAAATAGGGTCTGGACACAAAATAACTACGTATATACACACTACTGGACAATAATTGCATGCTGGAGGTCAGAATGCGACTCTCACCTTCGCACTTAAGGTCGTAACGTACTTAACGTACTTAAGGTCGCATTCTGACCACCAGCATGCAATTATTGTCCAGTAGTGTGTATATACGTAGTTATTTTGTGTCCAGACCCTATTTCCCACCCATTACTTTGCATACCTGAGGAAGGGGCCAACAAGCTCCGAAACGTTGTCCTAGTAATAAAGGAGGAGAAGGATCTAGGTCAAATCCGTGTTTCTTACAATTTTTCTTGTCCAAGCAGAACATCACTATTGACACATTCTGAGTCAAAATACAAACCTTTTGCAGCCAGTACTGTATTAGGTGAGATTCTTAATAATCTCACCTACTATAATCCTAACAAAATCTCATGTCCTCCGATCGGCCCCAAACTTTGCCAGAATGTGTTTTGACACTTCCTGATCACGAATATATGGATGGCTAAAAACCGTTCCCGTCCGTCCGGCCGCTCTTTGGAGCTTAATAGCTCCTAAACCTAAACTAAAAGAGATATCGGCTTGCGGTTTTCGGCAAAGGTTATATATCGCATGAAAATTGCAACTTGGTGCATAGACCCCCCACCCCCCACCCCTCCTTCCGCCATTTTGAAGACCCCCCTTTTTTTTGTTTTCTCAATAGCTTCGCCCCTATGGCATTCAGCGGACTCAAATTTTAGTATGTTATAGCTAGGCCTTAGAGCTTTCCATCAATACCATACTTAAGGTCCCCCGACCCCCCTGATCCGAGCTATAAGGGTCCAAAAAAAATTTCTTAAAATGGCCATAACTCCGGTTCTAATTGTCAGAATTTAAAAGGTGAGGGCTTTTTGGAAAGCTCTCGTGAAATGCCACTTCCCCTTTTAACATCGCAAGTTCATAAAACCACCGCTAGGGGCGCTATTATTAAAAAGAAAATTTTTAAATCTTAAAAGTTAAATAACTCAAAAATTCCATTGTGCATCGGGCTGAAAATTTAGTATGTTGTAGCCGTTGATTATACCTGTCAAACAAAAAAAACCTTAAGTCGATCTAAAACCCCTGACCCGAGCTATAAGGGGTCAAAGTTCGAACATTGACCGGCCTCTATCTCCGGTTCTAATTAACATAGCGATCTAAATTTTACCTTTTTGGTTTCGTCTCGATGAGCACTTTCAGATGGAAGTTCAAAAAGTCACCACAGATGGCGCTGTGATAGCGTCAAAATTCATCGAAATTCAAAGTCACTTTTCTCAAAAACGGCATTGTGCAAGTTAATGAAATTTTAGTATGTTGTAGTCCAGTCTAGGACGTTTCCAAAATGGTGCGTAAGCGCGCTGTGGTTAAAACAGAACCGGAGATATGAGGGGTCAAAGTTCACAAAATTCAAAAAATCATATCTCCGGTTCTATGTGATCGATTTTGATGAATGAGGGCTTAAACGAAAGATCTCTCTAAATGCTACAACTTTCTAGAATATTTGAACTTCGTGGGGCCAACACCAGGGGCGCCACAGTCGAAAAACCAATTTCAATATCACATAACCTCAATTATCTCGACTGTCGCTGAACCGATTTTGATGATTACTTCAACATAATTGTAGAAGACATTTGTCTCTACATTTCGTCCATACATCATTTTCCGCTCAGACCACGCTATCACTCCGATTTTGCCGTTTAAGTGTGAAAAAATTGATTTTTCCAATAATGCTTTGAAATCACTCAGATGCCAATTTGACTGCCTCTACTCCACCGAGACACTTAAAATAGGGGTTTAAATGGAAAGTCCCGCAAAATACAACAATTCTTTGATTTAGTTGAAGTTCAATAAATGAACACTTGGGGCACTCTGGATGAAAAAACGAGTTCAGAAACAAACAACCTCGATTATCTCGGCTTCTGATTAATCGAAGAGATCAGGTTCTACAGCAAAATTATAGAGATCATTCTGGTCTACATTTCATCCATATATCACTTTTCTGTCACTCCATCCAAATCTTTGATATTTTGGTTTAAATACAAAATTTGTAGAATTTCACGATTTTGATTCAAAATAACTGAATGGCGTCCCCCAACTTCAGCTCTAAATCGAATTTGCATACATTCCAAGTTAGCTCATGTTAAGAATATCACCCACATAAGCCGGTTAGGATTATCTGTCCCTTTTTTTGACGTAAGTCAATTTCTTAAACATTTCTAAATTAAAATACTAGGTGGCAAAATTAATAAACTTTTTGGAATAAAACTTCTAAGTTAATTTTTGTAATATGGAACAAAATTTATAATTAAATATGCGCGTAGAATGCATGTTTAATATTGTTATAGAGAATTTAAAGACGTATTAATTCGTTGAAAGTATAAAGTAAGGAGTATGGTACTCATATGATCAAATTTAATTAGCATGATGAGGGTATTGTAATCATTAGTTATTCTGCTCTATTTCTATGACCAAAATCTGGACGAAAATGCGCCTCATTCGGAGCATATGGTATACAAATCTTCGTAAAATAGAGATCACCCATAATGATGACTCAGAGTTAGTGAGAAGTGAGACCTTCTGTCCAGAAAAGCCATCAGCCTGGTCATGGTCATCACAGGAGGGCTGTTTATGGCCATATTGCCTCCTATCTAAAAGTTTATATGGGGAAATTTTGGTCGTTTTGCAAAAAAATACAAATCCATACTTTTAAAAAAAAAGTTAATACATTTAAGCATTTGCTATCAGCCCTTATCGTGACACTTACAACCATATCCACTCGCACCTACCGTCAATTTTTTATCTCTCTCTCTACAAATGGAACACTATACAGCACTTTATCATCTTTGGTTCGATTAAATGGCAAAATGACTAATTGCCTGCAGGTGATATATCACAATAGTACTTTACTTTCAAATTGATAAAGACACAAGTGACGTTTTGATGATTTTTTTTGCTCGAAGTCAAAGAGAGAGCTATATAATACTAGGCTAAACAGAGTAAGAACTGTTTTAGGCAATTGAAATACTTGAGATGATAGAATTTATTATTTTCGAATTAATTTTCCTATAGATTAATAGATGATTTTTTTAAAAAGAATTTTTTATCTATTATGGGGGCGCAGGGAGTCACTGCCAAACACACGTCTTAACCCATTCAGTCATTGTATCAGAAATACTTGAGATAGAATGTTCATATTTTGGGATATGTTTCTTACAGATTAATAGATGAATTTTTTGAAAAGAAAACTTTTTTATCCATTGTGGGGGCGCGGAGAGCCGCCCTCAAACACGTGTCTTAACGGTCACTGAATTTAAATTATGTACATTAATTCATTAGAAACTCTATTGATTTAGATAAGGTAACTATCCAAGAAAACACATTGGCAACCAGAATTCATATTAGGAAAGTGGATGAAAGCCAATTTTAACGAATTCGACGGGATGTTGAATTTTTCATCCGGCATTTTGAGCAAAATTTTTGCATGACTTCACTCGAAGCGAGAAAAGAACCACAAAATTTATTCCCGTCTCTAACGGGCTATTTTTTCCAAGTAATTGAAGGACTAAAGTAACTAAAAATCCATTCCCGACAGAAATTCGAATATCAATTGCCCTGGAATAAATCATATAAAATCACTCAATTTGCGTATGATGTATAATACCATGGTAAGAAATGGGTTAACGATCACTGAATCTAAATTCTTTACAATAATTCATTCCAAACTCTATTGATTAGAGTAACAATTCAAGAAAACATATTAGCAACTTATTCACGACTGTAAACATGAATAATTTTTTATATTATATTTAATCTCTTTTTTATTATTCCTGTTTCAAAAGAAGGTATATCATACTGACTTCTCATTGTTTACTTTTGGAAAAATATAGGGGCAAATGTGGAAGAACGTACAGTGTACTTGCAAAGTAGGGGAAGAAAATTGCTTTCTCATTATATTTTGTCATATATTTCTCCCCACCCCTCTGTCAATATCGTTATTTTAGCAAATTCTATATAGAGAATTCAAAAATCGAGCGTGAGGGCGGCGCGTGCGGTTGTGCGAAGAACTAGTAGTGAACAACTAGCGAATCTGGCGGAAAGACATGCAAACGGCTTTTGACAGTTCTCGCGTGGAGCAATTTCCACGAATTTACTCGCGCAGTTTTTGTGAAAAATCCGGAAAATAGTGAAGAAAGTTCTTTAAAAACAAGTGCAAAGGTGTGAGAAAACACTTAATGATAGATCTTAGTGGTGGCAAGTGAAAAAAATGATGTGCATTGTGAGAAATTGCAAAAACAGCGACCAGCGAAATCCTCTGGGGGTGTCATTCCACAGGTATTGTGCCCATAATTTTTTTATCAACTTGTGCTTACCCTAATAATTGGGCTCATAAATAGTCAGATAAATAGGGCTTTTATTGGTATAAGAATTATAAGTGTGCACAAAAAATATAGTGAGAGAGAGCATGGGAAACTTGGTCGAATTTTGCAAAATCGGCAAAAAATTTTTTGTGTCCAGAGAGGAATTAGGGGTAATGCCCTTCGCAAAAAGTCTGTTATATTTTTTAATAGTGATAAACTTTCTTTAATTCAATTAGTGAGATCCTTAATTTGCCCCAACTCAGCTTACATGTAAATTCAATTTAATGAAGAGGGCGGAGGGGGCAATTCAATTCAAATCCTTGTTAATCAAATATTTTTATATTGTCGATATATGAATGAAATGAATAAACTAAAGTCGAATATTCACAACTTTTTGACAAAATTTCCTCTTTTAGATTTCCAGTAATTTTAGAACTGTGCGCAACTCGTCTGAAGCTCTCAGTTGCACTTGTGGACCGAAATAAAGCCGTATGCAGCCTCCACACTTCAATCCATAAAATATTTCACGGAAAAGTGCCTCAAAAGTGAAGCGCTCGAAGTACGTGCGATCCTTTGCTAAAGACTCCCTACCAATCGTAAGTCGTATTTTTTTTAATTCAAGAAACAAATAGGGGAATATGAGGCAAAATTTGATAAGCGAAAATTCTCAAATTTGGTTGCAATCAATATAGAAGTGACTAAGTCTTCAAATATTTAAAATAAATAATCTTTATGAATTTCTTTAAATTTTCAAGGTTTCAAGGCAATCAAGTAAATATTACGTAAAATAAAAGCTTTGAGAAATTTTCGGCCCTCCTTTTTTAAAATAATTACTAACAATCCTTACAGAAGATATAATTTTTACTGTATGTTCTTCTAAAATTCATGAAATATGTATATGTGGTTTTTTTTCGAAATACGTTGTATCTGCTCAACATGAACTCTATGTCCGTTTTAAGAATCCCTGAATAGAGAAATTTAGTGTTAAAAAACGAAAGATAAGTCCCATTTTTTTATTCAATATTATAGACACCAATATACTGCTCGAACTCCACACAGAGAGAAGTATACCTTTGATTTTCCCACCCTATTCCACCCCAAATTCCCACTATCTACCCCCTCGGACCACTTTCAAGACCGCCCACTCTTGACAACTCTGACTCTGCAATTTTTCAACTCCAAAATATCCGAACGTCAGAAACTCCCTCACACACTTCAAAGGATTTTAAAGTCTGACAGGCATGCGTGTGAGACTGTGTGAAATTTGTACTATTTTGAAATGGGGATATCAATATCACTATGCATGATTGCCACCTTTATGGATAACCTTGCTGAAGATAATGCAAGTGCTTTAAAGAAAGAAAGTCCAAGGATCACAATTGAAGACGTTGCAGAGAGGGTAAAAAAAAAATTTTTTTTGACCCAGATTTGTGGTGATTAGCTGACCAGTACATAATTCTTTTTTATCTTTGTATTTTTTTTTGTATTTTTTTAATGTAAAAAACCACCCACTTTTCTAAAAAAAAAACCTTTGGTTTGGAAGTGGTTTTTGATCTCTCTCAATTCGGTCTGATAACACACAGTCTACGAAGGGACATTTCCATCGTTTAGTCCTGGAGGCTGGAATCAACGCTAAGACGGCGATAGACGCATGGGAAGGCGGGGGGTAAAAAGACGAAGTGAGATGAAAATAAATTGGCTTGAATTAAAAAATGAATTGAAAAACTGATACTTTATTATTTTTGGATACTGCTTGTAATATTCCTGTACAGTAAGGTGGGGTAACTAGATCGCTTTCCGTAAAGTGCTACTTAAACGCTGGTTTTTGGACTGATGAAATTCTTTTTTACTTCTTCTAAATCCATAGAATTATTCAATGTGTCATTCAGAAACATAATATAAAGAATATCAAAAATATTAAAGAAAATTTATAAAATAATGATAATACTGAAACAAGTCAGCATACACGAACTGGGTCGCATTTTCGATTTTGGAATTATTTTTGCTTTTTCTCAAAGTTGATTAGTTATATTATGTTACTGTAGTGACTATATTACGGAAATAAAAATATTATTTTAAGTAGATTATCTAGTTAGCGTAGCCATAAACGTCATAAACGATCCAGATAGCTAAGTGCCCAGATTAGCACACTTGACTATATACAATCTTAAATTTCCAGGCATTCATTGGTACCACATCTTTTGATGGAAAGCAATATGCAGAACTACTTGAGTGTGACCATCTCTGTTCTCACATGTCACGATAAAGAGCCTATTTTTATTTTAGATGGAAACAGTCAATGAGAATGGATATGCAACATCATACGGTGTAAGAAATCCAGGCAAAGGACACATGAAGATGTCAATCGTATTACCAAAGCTGATTCGAAATAAGTTTTGAAAGTATTATAGAAACAAATTCTACTCCAATGCAACGAATAAGTTAGAGTTAGCAATTATGTTTTATTATTTCTTACTATTTTTATGCAGAATTAAGAAAAATGATGGACTTGATCTTTAATTGTTTCGAATAATTATAAAAAGTAATGAATTTATCCTAATTTATAGATAGCTATTTTTAAAATAAATTTATTCTCTATTAAAATTTTTGTTTTTTTAACCTACTTCAATTCAATTTGCAAGTTTGTGGCAAAATATTTAAATTGTGTCTCGTGTTGGATTCACATAATGATTTATACTTGAAATTCTCCTAGATCTTTGCAAAAAAAAAAACTTCTGGGTAAATTTCTGTCTCGCTTCATAAAAGAACATAAAATAGAAAAGATTTCAGCATCTTACCTCGAAATAATTTAGATTACAGTTCTTCAATAACTTGCCAATTTTAGTGTGACAGAACTGTCAGATCTTCAGTAGAAATCTGATTTCTTCAGAAGAAATGGTAAACTTCACAGATGTGATAATCTTATAATGTGAGTATTTTCTTACCCAAAATATTCTATTTGATTTGATTTGAGATTCTATTTAATGAATATAATATTACTGGTTTGATATTTCGTTAGCATTATAGTAAATGTAACACTTGATGCTGATATTTAAACATAAGTTAAAAAACAATTCCTTATTTTTGTATTTTCATATGCATTCTATAAAATTTATTACCACAACGAAGCAAAAATAATGAGGAATAATAGATGTATAGGGTAAATGTCCTAATTAAAAATCATTTCCAGATCCAGATGCTTTAATTTTGACAGAAGATTCAACACATTAAGTTCATATTTTTTCTGAAGAGAATTACATAAATTTGCTCCTTGACTCTTCTAGAATGTTACTGTTTAGTGAAAATTCTTTAGATATAATTTGAAAACTTCTTAAATACAAGAAAAATGCACGAGTGTAAAATGCTTCTATTGGACACATATTAATCCAAATGGAGACAAGGGAAAGTTTCTAATTGGAGACAAACAGTGTAAGTGAAACAGCGACGAAAGGCTTCCAAAACCTTGTTAAGTTGCTCCTGAGTGCAGGATTTGTTCTTATTCCTGGTCTTTTCTCCTTTCCCATCTAAAACAATAAGAAAATCTCTCCAAAAAATCATATTTCCGGGGTTTCCTATTGAAACATTTGCAGACACCTCAGAAAAACCCTTTTTGTTCACGAAATAGGTGATTATTTCATTTGAAAACTTCACGTATCGTTAACAATAAAGGTTAGCACTTAATTTAACTAAAATTAGCCAGAAATATGACATAAATGTTAAACAAAACGAATAAATAACAGTCACTTTATTGTGTTTTTCATTGGAAAACATGGTCGATCGATGAAAAATTCAATGATGAAAAGATACACTTTTAATTTTTCTGAGAAATGAATAAATTAAAATTTGTGAATATGAATGGATTTTCGCTTTATTTGGAGCAAAATTAACTAAATAATGAAACTGTGGTATAGGAAATATATAAATATAAAAATTTAATGCTGTCTTTATTATGAAAAAATTGACGTTTCCATTTGGGGTAGCAAAAGATTTCCATTTGGAGCAGGTTTTGAATTAGCTTAATTTACCCTAAAGAAACAGTAATTCTGACAATAAAAAAGCATACAAATCCTGAAAACATTGGAAATGATATTTTTAGCGAAAGTGAGAAAATAATTCATTTCAAAATGGAATAATTTTACGTCGTATTCTATAATTCTAATACACTCAGCAAAAAATATATAAAATAAAATTCTTCTTCTTCTTCTTCTTCGCTTTAAAGTTTTAGGCCGGACGTTCTGACAACATCCACACAGCCTATTAAATAAAAATAAATACCAAAAGATTTTACCCCTAATTACATCCCTGTCGAAGCGCCATCTCTAACAAATTAGATGTACACAACGGGTACTTGAAAAATAACGAAAATTTTTAAAATAACACTAAAAAAAGAACTCACAGTGCAACTTCTAACTGTGGGGGGGGTGTTTCTCCCAAGTTGCAGTAGGCGTGTATTAAAATTGTACTTTTACTTCGTTAGAATTAAGAAGTATTGTAATATGAATTAATTGATTGGGTGAAAATCAGTCGCATCTTTCCACGGAACATAGCTACGACTTATGCATAGAAGCTCACTTGAGTTATTCAGTAGTGGAAAGGACAAGTAAGTAGGCAAAAAATTGTCTTTACACTAAGTCTTCATATGAGCAGACCTTCCCAAATTCTTTTAAGAAAGTGCTGCTCTTGCGCTCTAATTATTATATAGTCATTCGAGGAGAGATGGCACACCTTTTTTATATTCAATATTGCGGATACGTTTTGAATGCGAGACAAAGACGAATCTCACTAGTTTATCATTTGAAGACTCTAAATTTAAGATATCAATACTAGAAAAGCCTAGATGAAAATAGTCACTTCGAAAAATAGGATTTAAAAAAAGTGAGGGTGAGATGGAACACCCCTAATTTTAGCAAAATATTTATAGTTTATTTTATTAATTTAAAATAGGAGGGAAGTGATTTTAGACATGAACACTATTTCATTGCATTTATTGGAATTTATTTTATTTTTTCAGTATAAATGATTTATTTTGTGGAATATGTGGCTCATATACTTCGATGGCAATTTCGCTGAGTGTATCAAGTCAGTCTTACCAGAAATTTAGGGAAAATAATTTCTAAGATTGACTTGAAAAGTTTTTGAAGAACATTGACCAAAATTCACAAAGAAAGTGTTGCCAAAACTATTAAGTTCCATCTCTCCTTAACTCTTTCCGGACCGCAGCATATGCTGCAAGCCAATTTCACAATTTTTAATCAAAAATATCTAAGCTCAGGAATTAATTGAAGTCCTACAAAAAATATCTTACATTTGGACATCCCTATAGTTTGTAATCATCCACAAGAATCGGATTTTTATTAGTTCTGAATAATTAAAAAACATTGTTTTTGATAGAAGATGCATATGCTTCTTTGGGTACTACAGTCCCAAAAGAGACGAAAAAGTTAACCTCCAAATACACGTATTCTTATGGCGAAATAAAAATTTTCGGCCATTTTTCAGACATCCAAAAAATTCAATTTCAATTTTCTCGTACAATTTTAAAGGTAGAAAGCTGTAACTTGGGGGTTTTCATTAGAATGTTGAAAGACACAAATAGACCAAATACGGTGGAGATCGTGCATAGGGTGTAGGCAGGAGGCGAAGTGGTCCATCTCTCCCACTGTTCCAACTCTCCTCGAATGACTATAATTTAATACTCCCAGTGACTAAAGAGCGTCATAGGCGCTCTCTTCACGTGTATTTTCCCAGTCACGCCCTTCCAAATTTATTGAGAAATTGGAGATTTAAATCTACCAACTGTCTATTCACAACTAAAATTTAAATCAGGAAAGAGAAAGAGGCCATTTTTGACAAATTCGACGGGATGTCAAATTTTCTCTCCGTCATTTTAAGCGAGAAAATAACAACACAATGTATTCCCATCTCTGTCAGGCTATTTATTTTCCAAATTATTTTTGAAGGACTTAAGTAACTAAAAATCTTCACGACAGCAATTCGGATATCACTCAATTTGCGTCTAATGTGTAATCCTATGGTAAAGAACGGGTTACTCAAAAAATACGTTTGTTTTGTTCAATAAAATTGCACATTTTGATTAGTAAAAAAAGAAAAACATTTTTGGTCATTTTGGGCATGGGCCTGACAACCTCATCCCGTACAAGAAAAAAATAATAGGGTGAATGGTGGAAAGCGAGACACTTAAGAAAAAGTTCAATTTCAAATGCATTTTTAAGCCGAATAAATATATATTTTTTTCATTTTCTTTGCATCATGAGATTGTTTGTGAAATATTCTAACAGAATCTTAACAGTTTTTCATAGATATTTCAACCAATTAATTGGAATATTCTATCAAATTAAAAAACAATACATTTTGAAAAGATGGACAAAATTTTGAAAAGCTGGACAAAATTTTTGGAAAGCTGGACATATTGATATTAATGACAAAATATCATACGAAATATGTAGAAAATCAAATGTTGAGGGTTTTCTGTGTATACTTGCAAATTGGATGGTAATGCTAATCCCTCCTTTATGTCCGGTTAACAGTTCAGGAGCCCTAATTGCCAAGAACTTCCTGGACGTCCAACCAAAAAGAGGTTCTGTAAATTTCACAGACGACTCGCTCAAGTGTTTAGGGAGGTGTCTCTCATTCCACACTGATGTGTCTCCCTTTCCAAACTGTCTCGCTTTAGGCAAATTACCCTAATGCATGTCTAGAAATCCCCTTGCGGGAAGGCCTAGTTCCTTTATGGAATGTTGTGCCATCATTATTATTATTATTATTATTATTATTATTATTATTTTATATATATATTAGCTGATTAGTATGTGAAGGAAGGACGACTCAAGAACTCTTAAAGGGGTTACGGGGATCAAGAAGACTAAAAAACCATAATATCTTCTCTAATTTTTTTCAGCATAATAAAAAAAACTATGTAATTCAAGCTCTTGGGTATATAAAAGTACTATTATAACGTATAGTATACTATTTCTAAAATATTCAATAAAAATTTTAAAAATTTATCCATTGAGACCTGATTTTCTTAATGTTTTTTTAACATAGTTTTCAGTCGACATGATTTCTCGGAATTAGTTCATCCGAAGTCTAAAAACCACATATTTCTTGTTAGCTGACAAGTTAAACTACTCCTTGTACGTAGGATTTTATGTTTTACTTGATCATAACTTATTCTACATGCCGAAACGTGGTGTAAAATACATCAAAAATGGTATTTTTTGTATGAAATTCTCCCAAATAACTAAATTTAATTTCTTCAGAAATCCTTCATTCAAGAATAAGCTTAACTCATCAGCTAACATGAATAATTTTTGTTTTTTTGATTTCAGATGAACCTACTATGAATAATCTTGTCCACCGCAAAATAAAATTTTTCAAAAAGGTTTTCGAAAAACAAGTCCATGATTTTTTTTTTTAATTTTTCAATGCAAATTTCAGAAAATGTAGTTTAAATGTTCAATTTTTTATTAATAAAACCTTGATTTAAAATAAAAATTTATTGTGTTGAAAAAAAATGGGGAAAAATATGCTATTTTATCTTTTTTGCCTCTTATTTTTCCACATTTGTTTATTGGGATTGTGCAAAAACCCATCGTGCGACTTTATTTTTAATTTTTATGTGTTTTAGAATTTAATTATATGAGCATATTCATAATATACGTATATATCATTGAATCATTTTTAATTGAGACGCTCAGAGCAGAAGTGGACTCTTTTAATAGAAAAATGCATACTAAGGAGACCACTTCTGCTCTGAGCGTTTCAATTATGGTTTCTCATGGTCAAAAGTCAAAATCTCTCTAGGAGAGGAGAGCGTATTTCTCGACCGAAAGGATTCTGGTGAGGGCTCATTCAAAAGATCTTGAAATTCCCACCCGGAAAATTCTGCAAGAAATTCGTCAGATTTGAAAGTGTAACTGCCGAAAATTCTGCGGAATTTTGCTCTGATCTGGATCCGATCGTAGTATAAAAATTCTGCACAATTTCTACAATTATATTTTATAAATTTTAGGCACTTTCCTAAAGATATCGTTCTGTCAAAATGAACTTGGAATATTTTCTCTGAAATTATTTATCAACTTGGTGGAAATCACGATTTTCATGGTGTATTGGGTGTAATTTATATGTATATATATATTGCGAAGTTATGCTGTCTATAGAAAATAGACTATGAACTATAGGATGAACTGTAGGATGAACTGTAGGATGAACTGTAGGATGAACTATAGGACTATGAAGTATATCCCCGACTGAAAATTCTGTTTTTTTAGCAAATTGTACCAGAAATTTTTAAACGTATTCTTTTTCGCGAAGTGATATTCAGCTGAGGGCTATAAAATTATGAAAAAAAAAAATTATTTGCAATATACATATATATTTTTGCAATAAATTGTAGATTT
The DNA here is from genome assembly GCF_024763615.1 of Phlebotomus papatasi. Lineage (NCBI taxonomy): Eukaryota > Metazoa > Arthropoda > Insecta > Diptera > Psychodidae > Phlebotomus > Phlebotomus papatasi. The sequence continues at coordinate 112,252,036 of NC_077222.1, read as the reverse complement.
AAAATAAACTTCACTAAAGCAACCATTAAGTAGCGGGTGTGAGGCTTCGCTTACTTTTGACAAATTTGGATAACTTTGGTTAATCGCCGTTATGATTACCGTTTACCGTACTAGTGATTGATGGCCGTTAATAAAGGAAAAAGAAAAATTGCGGAAATGCAGAACGATGTTTTGCTGGGTATAGACGAAACAGAAGTGGTAGTGTAGCGTAACGTGTATAACATTGGTATGGTATTAGAGTAAGATAGAGAAGAACGAAATAGAAACTAAGAAGAAATAAAGAGAAAGAAGTCAGTCTATCAGCGAACGCGACAATTGAACATAAAACTCTCATAAGACTCGCAAAGCATCGGACGCTTTGTCACCCCTTTTTGAAAATTTATTCTTAATGCAGTTTTATTTTTGATTTTACTGAATCCATTAGGTGAGATGGATGAGATCGTTTTCCAAGTAAGAGAAAATATCATAAAAGAAAAAACTTATAAAAGTGATAAGTCCAGATTATCTCATGGTAGCTGAATTTCTTTACAGGTGACCTCGAAATGCGTGCAACACGGGGTGTTTGCAACTCGGAATTGTGGGAATTTTGGAAGACAAAAGTAGAGTAAACTGTTGTTGTCGGTCGAAATGGATAAAATTGGCTAACCATAATTCTTTATCCCCAAAATTCCCCCAATTCTGAGTTGCAAACATCCCGTGTTGCACGCATTTCGAGGTCACCTGTAAAGAATCTTAGCTACCATAAGCTTATCTGAGCTTATCACTGGTTATTTTCTTTTTAAAATAGTCTGACTGCGGAAGGCCAACAAAAGAAAAAAAATTCATTGAAATCGCTTAATAAACATTAGAGATAGAGTCCGGTCCATTTGAACATAGTAAGGGTCGGGTCGGGGTACAGTGGGTTGGTATGAAGACAGATGGGACCCATTGTTAGAAAAATCTCGATCTGAGATGCAATAGGGTAAAGGCTCATAATTTTGTCCAGTCTGCTTATAGGCATCGATGTTCCAAGTTTGAAGTGCGATATTAGGTGAGATTCTTAATAATCTCACCTACTATAATCCTAACAAAATTTCATGTCGTCCGATCGAGCTCATATTTGGCCAAAATGTGTTTCATCACGAATATATGGGTGGCTAAGTTACTTTCCCGGCCGGCCGCTCTTTGGAGCTTAATAGCTCCAATGAGTTTCAATCAGTTTTAAATGGAAAGTCTCACAAAATACAACAATTCTTTGATATAGTTGAAGTTCATCAAATGAACACTTGGGGCGGTCTGGTCGAAAAAACTAGTTCAGAAACAAACAACCTCGATTTTCTCGGCTTCTGAGTAATCCATGAGATCATGTTCTACGGCAAAATTATAGAGAACATTCTGGTCTACATTTCACCCATATATCACTTTTCTGTCAGTCCATCCAAATCCTTGATATTTTGGTTTAATTACAAAATTCGTATAATTTCACGAATTTGATTTAATATGACTGAATAGCGTCCCCCAACTTCAGCTCTAAATCGAATTTGCGTACATTTCGAGTTAGCTCAAATTAAGAATCTCACCTACATAAGCCGGTTAGGATTATCTGTCCCTTTTAAATACTAATTGACTTTTATTGTTACTGTCTTTTCAGAAAGGTTGTTTAGAAACTTGGCAAGGGTTTATTGTCTTTGTTTTTACTAAAATTAGTTTTAATACATTTAAAAATGAATTGATATGTAGAGGTGGATTTCACTCTTATTTTGGACAATTTTATCATTAATTTGGACAACTTGGCTGTAAATTTGAACAGCTAATCCGCCTCAACAGGATGCCCATTGTTCTACGTTTCATGAACCAATCTTACCAAGTCCTCTTCCTGTTCATGTAATGTAAGGGAAACGTAGAATATCCACGGAAGCCCGGAAACTTTAAATATCATTCATTAAAGTGACTTGACGTCGGTACTCCAAGTACGTGCGGATTCGATCATTCCATGGCCTTTCCGGGAGCCTTTCAAAGCATTTCTCGCTACATCACTTTCGTAGAGATGATGCTCCCTTGTGTCTCCAGGCATTTATCCAACCTAGTCATCACAAAAGCTAAAACTTCACGAAATTTCGTGAGAAAAACACCTGTCCAAAATAAGGAGAATCACCTCACTGGTAAATGTCTTAAAAATTTTAGCATTCTTCACACGAAAAATCTAATTCACAAGGCAAATCTCATTTCAACTCAAATGTAGAAATCACCATTAACGTGAATCAACACAATATTCAATGAATATTCAATAATATCACTCAAAAAAAAGCGAAGAAACATTGTTAGTACTTCACCACAGCTAAATAAGACTGAAGTAAACACGAAGTTCTGTCATATTTCTCGTAAGCAATTGCTCACACTGAATTTTCAACAAAGCAATTTTAACTCAAATCATATTCAAAATTTAACGCATTTAGTGTTAAAATCTTTGAAGAAGAACAAATATTTAGATAGAATTCATTATTCATCAAATATTGGAATAAAAATCCATCATTTTAATCAATTTATTTTAAGTGTCAAACTGTCCAAAATAAGAAACTGGACAAAATTATGAGCCTTTCCCCTATATACTAAAATTTAATCGAAATCGCTTCATAGACACCGAAAATATGGTCTGATCAAGACATTTTCGATTATAGCTCAGGTCAGGGAACATCGTGCGATCTATCGTTGGAAAGGTCTCGACCTCAGCTACAACATACTAAAATTTAATGAAAAAGCATCGTCTAGTTTTGAAATATTCGAACTTCTATTAAATCGTATGAAGATGTGGTGTGGGAAGGACTTTAATACTCCACGAGAGCTTTCCAAAACACTAATTTTTTTCAAATTCCGATAATAAGAACCAGAAATATGACCATTTGAAAATTCAATTTTTGATCTCTTATAGCTCAAGTTAGGGGGTGGGGGGTCGGAGGACCTTAACTTTGATACTGATCGAAAGCTCTTAGGCCCACCTATAACATACTAACAAACACCTATAACATACTGGCGTAAGAAGGGAGTGGGAGTAGATCTGACATCACCTACTTCTAGCCGTCCATTGGCATATAACCTTTACCGAAAACTGGTTGTCAATATCTCTCTCCGTTCTCTCTCCAGAAGTGATTATACGACAGACGGACGGACGGGCGGACGGGACGTCCACGAAAATCGATATTTTTGGCGCATATGATATTTGTGATCTATTAGTGTCAAAACGTGGAAATCCAAAATTTGGGCACGATCTAACGAGGTCGAATTTCACCTGTGACCACAAAAGCTGAGATTGTAAAGAATCTCAGCTAAAAGAATTTCTTATGCCGAGTTTAAAAATCTGATTTGCCTGAATTGGCCACAGAAGAATTCCATTTGACTTTTGCAAGTGTCTCTTTTAAGTATATACTAGTCACTTTTATGCTTGTGGCACGATGCTTAAGAGAGAATGTGCTATGCTGTGTAGTGGCTTGTTTCAACCCAGCCTCATATTTCTGGTAGCGGTTGGATAGCTATACATATGCATATGGTTGCGGAGTCAGCCTGAAAGACCTTGCAAGGTAAGTAACGTTTGACTTTCTTGAAAACTCTACCAAGAGCCAAGCCTCACGGGTGCTGAAAAACACACAAACACTAAATAATTCCCATAGAAAAGATAATATTCACACACTATTCGAAGGATTCGAAGCATGCTTATTAATCTTATTGCCAATCATCTTTGCAACTAAATGATTGTCTGAGGCTAGTGATGACTCAAAGAAATGCTTGTGCTTGAGGTAGAAAAATAAATTAAAAGTTAAAGAATTTAGACTATATGCAAAATACTAAAAATGGTTTTAGTATGTGATAATAGTGTTGAACTACCATATTAAGTATTTGATAAGATTGTAAATTTTGATGAATGCAAAGATATAGTGAAAAAGAATGTTTAAATTGGTGAAAAATAAATTAACAACCAAAACTATACAATAGGTATGTCGAATGCGAGATATGTATATATCAAAATAAATTTGATGAGAGGGCAAGAGAGTGAGAGAGAGAGTTGTTTCTCACACAGCCGCATAGGCAACTGTTTGTAAAATTGTAAGCCAATCGCAGGTCTTTCGGATGAGTCATTCGACTAAACGACGTGACGTTTCTTAGATCCGTGTGATATGTAGTAGTGTGAAGTATCTTTTATTTACTTACAGATGGTGTAACTGGTTTTGACATGTGTGAAAGTCGCCGGACCTGCTCGGTTCCACTTAACGGATAGGGTGTGCCACAAAACGGAAAAGTGCGTCATTTCTCTTACAATCGGGCCACAAATTTCCTTTGAATCTGCAATATCACCCTATTGGATGCAAAAGTATGCTCCAAGTCACTCACACACTTACTTATCTACACAAAGTGATGTACATTTCAGCAAGTAGAGAGACTTCTTGGTTTATTTCACTATGAACTTTCGAATGAAATAGACGGGAGCCGTTTCGGAAAGAATAATATAGTGAAACTTGAATAAATTTGCCATATTCAAATATATTTAGTGTTTATACGATTGTACAGAAATAAGTGACTAACTAGTGTAAAGTTGAAAAAAGTGACCCGAAACTAATTAGTGTTCCAATGATCAGGATACATTTAGTGAGAAATTTTGAAATTTTGTGAACATTTCCAATATTTGGGATTAAATATATCTATCACTTAAAATACAACTCTCGGAAGTAACACATCTGCTAGCACAGGAAGGAGTAAAATATGACTTTCCTGCCAAAGTGAAATAATATCCAGGATTTAGGATTCATCACAATCAATATACTCTAAGGTGCACATATTTTAGCGAATAAATTTCCAGTGCATTTAGAAATTTATTCTAAGCGTTATAAGAATATCGAGTGTGAAGTTATTTTAGATAAGTCTTCGTTCTTACATAATATACAAAAAATGCGGTTAAAGCGTGAATCACCCTGTTTGGTACTTCGCTTCATGCCGATTAATAAACTAGGTAAGTTTTTTTTTCCTGTGAGTATTATTACTACTATTTTTAATATTTTAGTTATTCATACGCAGATACATAAAGCACATAGTAAGGCTATATAATTTTAGTATTTAAAATGTTTGAAAGAGAAATTTAGAGAATTATCAATTGAATCGATAGAAGAATAAGTAACAAGTTAGAGAAATATTGTTGTAGTTTAATTACAAAAATTATAAGTTTTTCAAATAAACATTAATCTTGGGTGGTCTGATACTTCATCGTTGAAACGAGGATCTAGAAGGCCCGTAATACTTCTGGAAACTGTCAAGATTAGTGTGAAATATCACTGAAACCTTTGAGTTGATTTGAAACTTTAACTTAAGGCTTAAGTATCTTTACAAACTTGCCCAACACGCAATACAGTAGAGTTCCTCAAAAATTTGAACATTTGGGGGGTATAAATAATATTTCTCACTCCTCAAATTTGAGCAATAATATCAAAAACGTAACGGAATTGATGTGAAATTCATTTTCCCTAAATTAAGATAAATAACTAGAGAATACATCAATATAATTTATTGTAAAATAAATGTAATTTATTGCGGAACTCGGCTGTAACTTTTGTTGTGTAAACATATTTTTGAAACGCCCTAAAAGAGTAAGCGAAATAACTAGATCTAGCTCCCACTCACTCTCATTGAAATTTCAAAAACATCGTTACAAAGCAAATGTAATTAGTTGGAGATCATTTTCTGAGACTGTTCTTTTTTTGTTATACAGAGTGACGCTAAAATATTTAACTGATATCTAAAATCTTCATCAGTACAAATAAACCAAATGCCTAAAACTTGCGATAAATCTGTTTGTGAGTGTTTGACCCGTCTAATGGGTCACAACTACAGCTGGACTCGCAAATCATTTTAACAATAAACGTAGATTACATATAATTTTAAAATTTGGTCAATTTAAAGTTTTCTAGAATAATTTTAAAAAGTGTTTGAATTTGTGGTAAAATCTTATTTAAAAAATTGGCAGTGATTCAGAGCGACCAGGGATGACCTGAGTGACCATGAATGGCCATGGTTGCTTAATGGTTGTCATGGAATGTTTTAATGGTTATTTTAATGCATAGCATCTACTAATATTCCCTTAACATTCTAGTATAAAGACTTTGTGGTTATGATTGGGGTCTGAAAGGTTCCTGACGGAGAATTAAATATAATGCTTTTTTTTTTCAAAAGATTCACTATGAACCTTTATATAATGAAAAGCATAATATTTACACTCTTCACTTTATTTTATGGGGTTTTTGCTGCTTAGGCTTTTTTTCTAATTTGTATAATTCATATCCTTTTGAATGTCATGTGGATTGCTTACCATAAAAAAATCAATAGTAAGTTGCTATAACGCTGACTAATAGATCAATTCTAGTTTGTAAATCATCCTTCTGTTCAGTGCATTCATTGAACTATAACTTTTTTTTATGCATTCTTTTACCATCGTTTAAGTCAAAAATATTTCCGTAAAATAACAGCATATATACACTTATTGCGAAAAGTGACACCTCTTTGCAGGAACGACTCTTTTCTGAGTATTATTTTAACAAAACTGCTTCAATTGAATAAGATTTTTCCTTCACAGAGTGTCGTCACTTTCTAAGAAAAGTATGTAATATATTATTTTTACACGTAAATGCTACTGTACGTGCCTTAAAAAAAAGTTATGTTATTTTGTGTACTCTTGGGTTTTTTCTCTCTTCATTAGTCGTCATATGTGTATACATATATTATTTCATCTTCTTTTTGCTTTTACAATTCAGCTATATACATGAATTAATGAAAAATTGATTTACGCAGAATAAACAGAATCATAATTTGTAGGTGAAGAGAAAAATCCTATATGATGGTTTAGCACGAGTATTGTATTGTGTTTAATTTTTTTTTACAAAAATAATAATGGTTAGTGTATCTGTTTCGAATACATACACAGGAATTATATATGATTCACAAATATAGAATAAAGCATTGGTGAGTCATCCAGAATAATGCCGTGTCAGACCAATGGCTATGTAAAGTTTCTGTTACTTGTAAATGTACCCCTTCTTAAGCACGATTTTATTTTTATTTCTTTTTTTCATTTAAATGTTATAAAATAGTTAAATTTTTTTCCGGTATATGGTAGAAATATTTTATGGCAATTAGAAGCAGGATTTTTATTGATTCTCTCTATCTTACTACCAACTATACAATCATAAGCACATTTTTCGTCTTATTTTAAATTGGTTGAGAGGGTTTAATTAACTGCGAATGCTGTGGCAGTTGTGCTAAATCAAGCGAACATTGCGATGCGAGAAAAAACGATAAAAAATATCCACTGCTAATTTCATGACAAAATTGTTCCATAGTGTGCAAAGTAAAAGAAAGAAAACTTCTTATAATTGAGCTGATAAAAAGAAATTGTAAACTGTACTCCATGGTGGAAAGCAAAAAAATCTAGCAAAATTATGGTTTTAAAATAAGAACAGCGAATACAAGTTTGAAGAAAACAGTAGAATGATGTGTAATTAGGTCACAGAATTGTGAACTAAAATTTCACTCAATCTCCTCGGTAGATTAACTATGTTTTCTTAGATTGGTACCTCTACTATATACGGAAGTAATGATATGATATAGAAGCCAGGGAGAGCGCGGTTGTGTTACTCATTGAAGCATTACATGAAAACTGTTCTCAATTTAAATTGAATCCAATTTAATATTGTAAAAAATCGTCAGCCCGCATGCAATACTTTCCTTGTATAGTGCTTAGGCATGCAAAGAAAGGGAATGGTAAAGGGAGCGCAAAAGAAGTTTTTTCTTTTATTTTGATCACACAATGTGAGGATTTTCCATAGTCATTAGCTTCTAAAATATTATTATTTATTTATTTTGATGTACCGGGATTTTTTGCCATTTTGTAGATTTTTCGGTTTACAAATTTTTATACAGATTACATTGTGTATGAGAAATATGTCCATTCAGACGCTTCAGTCGTTTGCACCGGGCGGGACTCGGGCTCACAACTGTGACTGTCGAGCCGGGGGTCACCGACCAAGAGCCGAAAGCTCTTACTAAATGCACCACGGACCCCCTGCTTCTATAATAGATTTTATTGTAAAATTAAAAGCAAATAAATTACAATGGCTTTTATGACCTCTACATACCAAAGAAATTTATGTCTATAATAAATAATAATAATATAATAATGCTGGCACAACATTTCATGAAGGAACAAGGCCTTCCCGCAAGGAGATTTCTAGATATGCATTATTATTTTTTCTTTTACGGGATGAGGTTGTCAGTCCCATGCCCGTGGAATCAAGTGCAGTGAAAGCTCACTGGATGCAATCCGAACACCTTTAACGCCAGAAAAATTCCTGGTGACCTAAAGGGGATTCGAACCCGGGACACTTGCATCATAGAGCTAATGCTCTACCACTTGACCCATTGAGTGCCCAAAGTGTCTATATTGAAGCAAATTTACTACTCTTGTGCAGGAAAAACTCTTCAATATGGACATAACTTTCTCTACAGTGTAAAGGCCATTATTAAAAACTTAACCCTCATCAGGTAAGACCGTCTCAAGACGATCATTCTATAAATAAATTTTGGTGTCAGAAGTGGGATTTTCAGTCCTCTTTTGTGGGAGTGGGTTCGTATCCTACTTCTGATACCAAATGTTGCGAACTAGGGGATTCTGGGGATTCGGCAGACTATTTGAGATTCGGTGACTGGCTCCCTCTTTCTCCTTATAAGTTCGTTTCTAATCTTATGCCCTAGACTAGACACACTTACGACTAAAGTCCAAAAACCACTAAGCTCGTTCATAGCCAAGTCAGTTCTTAACACACTACAAAGGAGACTTAGTATTCACTGATGTCCACAAAACGTAGCTTTGGTGGGTTTTTATGCAGATATAATATTTTTATTAGAATTTACACGTACTCTATTTAAAATGAACTATTTGTAAATTTATATCTCAGTTCGCGTGCAATAATTATTATTAATTACAATTATTTGTGAGGTGGAAGCTATCTCGCGACTTAAGCCTATTTAGACGATTCTAGTAAATAATTCTTATTGTTATATGTGAATTATGAAGTAAAATTACAAGCAAGTTTTAATTTTCAAAGGAGTAATTAGTGCATTTCAGTAGAAATTCTGCATAAAAACACACGAAAGTTATATTTTGGGAAAGGCAGTAAATGTCAAGCCTCGTTTGTAGTGTATCAGGAACAGATTTGACTATGAATGAGCTTAGTCGTCTCTGGACTTTAGTCATGAGAGTATCCAGTAGGTAAATTCTGTAAGTTTTGTGGCATTGTCATACATTAATTCGAAACCCGAGAAAGCCAATCGAGCTTTTTCCTCATATCACATGAGTTTGAAAATGCTATTCATGCGGATCTTTTTACTGGTATCTCTTTATTTAATGATATTATGTAAATAAAGTCTGTCTTTAACAATACTTATTGTCATTTGAATCAGAATCACTTTTTCGAAAAAGCTCTCCTAAGATTCGAAAGCAATTTGTCATATAGCATCGCCAAAGTGTTACAGAATTCCCCTACCAGCACATTAGTCTTATGGCCTCTACGCAGTACTGTACAAATTTTTGTCCATATTGATGAGTTTTTCCTATATAAACGTAGGGAACTTGCTTCAATATGGACATAGATTTCTTTAGTGTGTAGACGCCATTATACAGTGAGTGTCAATAGTTTGTTGCCTAATGGATGTTTGAGAAATCAAGTGAAAAAAATGATAGAAAAAAATACTTTTCCAAATTTTTCTTTTTGCAGATGAGTTCCTTGTAATCCGTAGATATTATTTATAGTTTTCAAAAAAAATAATTAATTTTATTTCATATCAAAAATAATTGTTTTCCAAAAGTTGGTCATTTTTGAAAAATCAAAAGTTTGTTGCCTCATTAAAAAAACTAATTCAAAATGGTGAAAACGTGCAACCAACTTTATGTAAACCGGTTACATTTTGAGCTTATGTCATTTGATAGGCAAATGGTGGATTTGTACATTTTTAAGGCTGTCAATGGTAAATATATAGGTGTAAAAGTGATGATAAATAACAAGAAATAATCAGTTTTTTGATAATTCATAATTTAGGTTATAATGGCAAATTACAAAAAGTTGAAAGGTGGGATATTGTCCAGAGATACTGCTGGAAGGAATCGGCGTCGCTTAATTGCCAAATTTTATGGAAATTCATGAAAAGTTATACATAAAATGGTCAAATATTATAGTTATGAGGCACGAGTACATTTGAAAAACGCTACTGGTAGACCCAGGGTTTCGACTTAGAAAGTCGATAACCGCATTCTAGGTATCTCTGATAGTAACCCCATGATGTTTGCTTCAAAAATTCAAAGTCGGCTGGTTACAGAAGGCATACAGGCTTCAAATGCTTCGAAAATCAAACTCAAAATGAAAGAAAATATAAGAATAGGTACTTGGCTCGCAAGATTCCATTGGTAAGCAAAACCAAACTGCGTAAGAGGTTGTATTTTTACGTTTTTAGCATGCTCCAAGTGAATTTACAACCTTTTAACCAGATTGGTTTTGTTTACCAATGGAAACCTGCAAACCAAGTAATTATTCTTACCACTTTCATTAAATTGCGGTTGGTTTTGAAGCCTGTATGCCTTCTGTAACCAGCCGACTCTGAATTTTTGAAGCAAACATCATGGGGTTACTGTCAGAGATACCTAGAATGCGGTTATCGACTTTCTAAGTCGAAACCCTGGGTCTACCAGTAGCGTTTTTCAGATGTACAGTAGACTCTTCGATATCCGGCACTTCGATATCCGGGTGACAGCTGCCAAACACTGGCGGTTGAAGAATTCAAAATTTTGTTTACATTCTGAGAAAGTATAATTCCAGTGTTTATTGAAGTGTTATTTTAATTTTATCAAACTTCTAAATAAAATTGTTGCAAAATTGTGATAAAAAATGAAACGTAAACACACCACGACAAAAATTCTCGATAAAGTTCGAGCTGTCGAACGCCTCCAGGCAGGAGAATCACTTTTTTCTGTTGGAGCTGCCTACAATGTTGGGAGGCAAACACTGCTGGATTGGCTGAAACAATATGAGCAGCTCAAAGAAAGCTCTCTTCATTCAAATAATGCAAATAGAACTCGTATACAATCATCGACACTGTATCCTAAGACATCAGAAGCTTTGTTTGTGTGGTTTGTTTATATGAGAGAAAAAGGTGAAAATAAAAGTTTTTATAATATTTTTTAACTCACTGGAAGCTGTGTGAATTTATAGGAATGCCAGTCGATGGAATAATGCTTCGTGCAAAGGCATTAGCCTTTTTCAGAGAGTTCAAGGATGGCCCGGAAGATTTTTGTGCAAGTGAAGGATGGCTATCGCATTGGAAGAAGCGGAACAGCATTCGTGCTCTTTCGGTGTCTGGAGAAGCTCTGTCATCAGCAGATCATAATCTCCCTTCTTTTATGGAGAAATTTCAACAACTGATAGAAGAAGAGGATCTCTGCTATGAACAAATCTATAACGCCGACGAAACTGGCTTATGGTACAAAACACTTCCAAAGAAGACACTGGCAGAAAAAATCCAAAAAAGAACTGCCGGATACAAAGTGAACAAAGAGAGGGTCACAATTCTTGCCTGTGCTAATGCAACAGGTTATCACAAGCTGCCCCTTTTTGTTATTGGAAAGTCAGAAAAGCCTAGAGCACTCAAACATGTGAATAAGTTTGACCTGCCTGTAAAATATGGGCATCAACCATCCGCATGGATGAGCAGATATCTCTTCAAGGAGTGGTTTTTCAATGATTTCGTCCCGCAGGTTTGTCAATATCTGGCAAATAAAAATTTGCCACAGAAAGCTGTGCTCCTTCTCGATAACGCACCAGTCCACCCGGATGAGAAGGAGTTGGTATCTGGAGGAATAAGGGTTTTGTATTTACCTCCAAACGTCACAGCAACAGTACAACCCATGGACCAAAATGTCCTCGAAAATTTGAAACAAAAATATCGACGTAATTTTCTGGAGTTTATTGTCCAGCAACTGGAAGATAACAGGGATGTGAGGAGCGCTATCAAGTCTGTAAATATCTTAAATATTATTCATTGGAGCGCTGATGCCTGGAATAATGTGGATGCCAGCACCATTGCAAGAAGTTGGAAAGGACTCTTTCTTACAACTTATAAACCAGATGATGACAATGATATCAATGAATGTGATAACCGTGTGGCAGAGATGGAGGACTTGACAAATTTGCAACATTTGGTGAACAATTTGCCCATCTCTGAACATATTTCATTAGAAGAGGTGCAAGACTGGCTTTATCGTGATCCTAACCCAGAGTTCCGTGATTCTCAAATTGTAGAATTTGTGACCGACACAGACCTTTAACGGGACATGTGATATAGAAATCTTTAAATCAAAGGCTGATTTATCCAAAGATATCAAAATTATGTATTTCTGAGACTGAAAGCACTGAAATATTGATACGATTATATTATTGTTATTGAATATACACGAATTTGTTGAAGTAAAAGTGATAATAAATGCAATTAATAAGAATTCTATAAATATGTTCTTGTTTTTGTTTCACCACAATTGATCTTTATCATTAATTATGTTACTTATTCTTAAAAACAGACAAGAAATGCGCACACGCACACGAGCACAAAATATAAAAACCGTTAACAGTTTGAAAAAATCTAAATGTCATTTGTCCCCCAATCAGCCGGATATCGAAGAGTCTGCTGTACTCGTGCCTCATAACTATAATGTTTGACCATTTTATGTATAACTTTTCATGAATTTCCATAAAATTTGGCAATTAAGCGACGCCGATTCCTTCCAGCAGTATCTCTGGACAATATCCCACCTTTCAACTTTTTGTAATTTGCCATTATAACCTAAATTATGAATTATCAAAAAACTGATTATTTCTTATTATTTATCATCACTTTTACACCTATATATTTACCATTGACAGCCTTAAAAATGTACAAATCCACCATTTGCCTATCAAATGACATAAGCTCAAAATGTAACCGGTTTACATAAAGTTGGTTGCACGTTTTCACCATTTTGAATTAGTTTTTTTAATGAGGCAACAAACTTTTGATTTTTCAAAAATGACCAACTTTTGGAAAACAATTATTTTTGATATGAAATAAAATTAATTATTTTTTTTGAAAACTATAAATAATATCTACGGATTACAAGGAACTCATCTGCAAAAAGAAAAATTTGGAAAAGTATTTTTTTCTATCATTTTTTTCACTTGATTTCTCAAACATCCATTAGGCAACAAACTATTGACACTCACTGTAGTTGTTTGCGTTATGTCACTCTCACAGATCATTTGTCTGCAGCAACAAATGACGCAGATTTCATTCAAATTGCTTCTTAACTTTAACGACAAAGTTTGACGATGATACAATGTTTTTTTATCTATAACGTTTTCCAATGTGAAAATTTTTGATAAGTCAGCACTTACACTCAGTCCCAGCATTATGCATTTCGGGATTATGCACCTGACCAGATTATGCACATACAATTATGCAATTTTTGCCTACTTTTGGGAGTCAATTTATTAGATCATTTTTTAAATACGCCTGAATGTATACTATGTTGCGACGCGGGAAATTTGAAAAGAATTTGCTACGTTTTTAGAATAAAACTTTAATTTCTTTTATTAAGGTAAAATTTTTAAATAATCTAACTAGTTTTTGAAGAAGTCTGGCCAAAAAGTAGTCTTTGTTAATGCATTTCTATTAAACAGTTGAATCTTTTCGTTTTAACTACTTTTACTCCGCGCGAAATTCGTTCTACGGCAGATTTATTCAAAAGAATGCCCCTGTGGGTATGAAATTTTTCTCGATGAATAATGCCATTTCGCGCGTTTTTTTTTCGGTCCCGAAAACGTACATAATCCCGGGACTGAGTGTACTCTGGTTTTGAATCCAAATATAAACCCAAGTAAAAACCTGTGGGGAGTATAATATAGTAAAGTTTTTAAGGGCTGTTGTCGATACAGTACGAATTAAAAGCAGACACTGCCATAAAACGATTTTGAAAAGAGTTAAGCCATGAGACATTTCAAAAACTTTTATCAGCGTAACAGATCGCTTTCAATTTAAATTTATTTTGAACAAAGATGGAAACATAAAATATATTTACAAAAATATTTTTGGTTTTTCATAGTTGTGGTAAAAGAAAAATTGTGGTGTGATGTGGTTTGGATTTCGCACAAATTTATTCTAGAAAGGGACAGATAATCCTAGCCGGCTTATGTGAGTGAGATTCTTAACGTGAGCTAACTCGGAATGCAAGCAAATTCGATTTAGAGCTGAAGTTGCAGGACGCCATTCTGTTATCTTAAATCAAATTCGTGAAATTATACAAATTTTGTGTTTAAACCAAAATGTCAAGGATTTGGATGGACTGACAGAAAAGTGATATATGGGTGAAATATAGACCAGAATGTTCTTTATAATTTTGCAGAAGAACTTGATGTTATTGGTTGCTCAGGAGCCGAGATAAATAAGGTTATTTGTTTTTGAACTCGTTTTTTTCGCGTGGAGCGCCTCAAGTGTTCATTTGATGAACTTCAACTATATCAAAGAATTGTTGTATTTTGTGAGACTTTCCATTTAAAACCCTATTTTAAGTGTCTTGGTCGAGTAGAAAGAGTCAAATTGGCATCCGAGTGGTTTCAAAGCGTTATTATGAGAAAAATAAATTTTTTCACACTTAAACGACAAAATCGAACAGATCACATTGTCTGAACGAAAAATGATGTATGGACTAAATATAGACATAAATGTGCTTTACAATTATGTCAAAGTAATCATCAAAATCGGTTCAACAACAGTCGAGATAATTGAGGTTATGTGATATTGAAATTAGTTTTTCGACTGTGGCGCCCCTGGTGTTGGTCCGACGAAGTTCAAACGTTCTAAAAAGTTGTAGCTAGCATTTTATGAGGTCTTTTGTTTAAGCCCTCACTCATCAAAATCGGTCAAATCAAAATCGGAAAGCCTTAAGACCCAGCTATAACATACTAAAATTTGAGCCCGATCGATGCCACAGGGGCGGAGCTAATGAGAAAACAATAAAAGGGGGTATTCAAAATGGTTGGAAGGAGGGGTGGGGGGTGTGGGGTTAATGCACCAAGTTGCAATTTTCATCCGATATATAACCTTTGCCGAAAACCACAAGTCGATATCTCTCTTAGTTTGGGAGCTATTAAGCTCCAAAGACCGGACGGACGGGAACGGGTTTTAACCGCCCATATATTCGTGGTCAGGAATTGTCAAAACACGTTTTGGCAAAGTTTGGGCGTGATCGGAGGACATGAAATTTTATTAGAATTATAGTAGGTGAGATTGTTAAGAATCTCACCTAATATGCTAGTAAGTAATATAAACATTATGATTTTTTGTCAATTAGACAAAGAATGATCCATATAGGGGAAACTGGGCACCACCAAACACGGGGTACCACCAAACACTACGATTTTTTAATCGGATATTGGATATCAGAGGATAAGACCGATAGGAATTTATAGGCACTATAGGGATGCTTGTCCACTGAAGGAATGGTCGAGATAGTCCAAGTAGTTTAGAAATAAAAATTAGTGTTTGATGGTACCCCGTGTTTGGTGGTGCCCCAGTTTCCCCTAAGCTGAAACTTTGAAAGATAAACATTCTCAAACAAATTAATAAAAGCATTTTAACATCCTTATGGTGATTCAAAAATGAGGAAACTCAATATCATGATTTATAATATTAAGATCTAACTCTATGTATTAAAGCAGTTCGCTATAGAACTTCTCTATTTTTTTTGTGAAATATGCAAAAATAAGTCACAAATAAATATTCTTAATCAATTTGAATTTGTACTTCAATTTGAAACATGTTCTTTTTTTTGAAAAATTGATTAAGAAGATAATTACATTGTGAATTTTCATTAATTTTCTCAATTAATAAAAATCTGTATTTAACGAATGTTTGTGGACCGAGAAAGTTCCTACCCTTGAAATCAAAGTTTAACCGTTTAACATACATTATTAGAAGCTCAAAATAATATATCTTAATGCATATTAACGTCAATTTATTAATTATAATAACTTTTTAATGCATAGATAGTGTGATAAAAGATTAAAACTTTAACTTTTAAATATAAAACTAAATTATAAATTAGTTTTAAAAATTCCTTGTGTGAGTGGGCGAGATAACTAGATTTGGATTTCATTCACTCTCATTGAAACGTCAAAAACATGTTTACAAAACAAAAGTTATTGTGTGTTGGACATAAAAATTATAATGGCGCTGGCACACCTTTTCAATTGAGTGAAATTCAATCTTTTGAAATTTTACCTCTTACTCTTTCAAATTGAAATGAGATGTAGCTGTCCCTTTCTGTTAAATGAAAATTGATTTTGAAATTGAAAATGAAATTGAAATTCCAATTTTCATTTGACAGAAAGAGACAAATATATATTATTTTAGTTTGAAAGAGTAAGAAGTAAAATTTCAATCGATTGAATTTCACACAATTGAAAAGGTGTGCCAGCGCTATAAGATATGATGATAAAAAAAACAAAAATTTCTTTATTTAAATTTGTATGAAATCTGATACAAAATTTTGTAAGATAAATTGTCTTTAAAAATAATTTTGGTAATTTTGTATTACTATCTGTTATTCTATCATTTGAGAAAAGAGATACTGACGAAGATAATAATGCTGATGTATGAAATTTTCCGTTAATTTCTTGAAGTGTTCCTCTGATCAGTTGAATATGCGAGAAGTAATGTGAAAAGCGTATGTAGTCAATGAACAAAACGACTGGTCATATTTGCATAAAGAGTCAAAAGGTGGTCAATTAATTGCAATTTTGTGTCTCCTATTTATTCGCGAAAAGGTTGAGAGACAAAATGGGGACAATGCAACCCATATCAAACTGCAACTAGTTACATTTTCTGATTCTTTTGTTTGTTCAAATAGGAACCAACCACAAAGATTACAATCGAAGACGTCGGGATTCTTCACCATCAACCCCGGCTAGTCCATCGGATTGTGAAAGCATGTATCCCGCCACAGATGCACCATCATCCTCACATTCATCAGGTAGTCGTAAATTGTTCACCCGGAGTTGCTCTAGTCCAGCTGTATCTTGTGGTAAGTTTTGATGGGGACACTCTTCCAAAAGTAGCCCAAAAATGGGAATTCCTGCGAAAATGAATCACAGTACCACGATTCTCACATGCATTAATAATTCTTAAAAAAAGTCTACCATTAGTAATATGGAAAGGAATGTCGTGAACTGAAAATTAAATTGTCTGGAATTTGTGACATGACAAAGGATGGTGTGCGTTTGATGATGTTTACATACAAAACTGATTAGTAATATATATTTGTGGGCTAACCGAAAAGATATGTATACTCCTAACTCTAGTGAATATTAAAATAATTCCCATGAAATGTACATTACTCAACTCCCCCAGAAGAAAACCTTCTCACCCTCCTCAATATGGTCAATAAAGTCACAGATATACTGATTCACACTTCCTTTTACGCAAAGTTTTCTAGAAAATCGCCCCTCAACGCCTCAATGCATTTCCCTATACATGGTTAGAATGCCATACATTGTGTTAGGATGCTGCGGTGGTAGCAATAAATTTAATACAAAATTTCCTAACGAAAAAAATCACAAAACAGTTGGTTATTTATGAAAGAAAAATTGCCACAATTAGCTGAGATTTTTCCAATCTAACCTTTTTTGGTTCGAGGTGAAATCCAACCCTTCAGAGCGGGCCCAAATTTTGAATCTACACGTTTTGATCACGCGACTGTCATTATCATTATGTGCTAAAAATCGATTTTCGTTCCATCAGTCCGTCGTAGAACCACTTCTGGAGATACAACGAGATACATATCGACAAGCGGTTTTTTGGCAGATTAAATGTCGATGGGTGGCTAGAAATAGGTATGTCAGATTCACCTCGCCATCCCCCTTACGCCATTTTGGAACCCCGTCAAATTTTGTTTTTTAAATAACTCAGCCCTATGTCATGACTCAAGCTCAAATTTTATTATATAATAGCTATAATATAAGCTCTCGATCAAAAAAAATAAGCCTGAGACCTTAGGGAACTAAGCTAAACCTGTGGTCTGAAGACCGCTTTACTATATTTAAATTGATCGGTCTCTATCTCCAATTTTTTTTTCCAATGAACTTTCTAAAGCAGACGGAGACTGCAAAAAAATGGCCTACCGCAAGGTAGAGTTCTGGCTCCCACCTTGTTTAATATTTACACAAATGATCAGCCACTGCCGTCTTCTTCCAAGGCCTTCTTGTATGCAGATGATTTGGCTCTAGCTGTCTAGGTTTAAAGACGTGGAGTCCCAGCTTGAGGCCTGCCTTGTGGAATTTTTCAAATTCTACAAGGAGAATCAACTAAAGCCAAATTCCTCTAAAACAGAGGGAAGTTGTTTCCATCTGCGTCACAAGTGGGCCAAGACTCGCTTGAATGTAAGATGGTACAGGAACCTTCTGAAACACAATTTCACGCCTAAGTACCTTGGAGTAATTCTTGATCGAACTCTCACGTACAAGACCCACTGCAGTAATGTTAAAAACAAGATCAAGACACGAAATAACTTACTGCGAAAACTTGTCAACGCTCAGTCGGGAGCTCAGCCAAAACTGATGCGTACCTCTGCACTTGCCCTATCTTTTCCCGTAGCAGAGTACGCAGCTGAAGTATGGAAGAGATCGGCGCACGCTAAGCAAGTTGACGTCGCTCTTAATGATACCGCCCGTATAGTAACAGGGTGCCTAAAGGCCAGTGGACAAACTCTATCCCTTAGCAGGAATTGCTCCACCACGGATGAGGAGACAAATCATCTCCAGTAGAGAGATGTCCAAGGTTCTTTCTGAACCGAGGCATCTTCTCCATGGTCACAAAAAACCAAGAGCAAGGCTGAAGTCTCGCAAGAGCTTTTGCCACTCTGTCAAAGCACTTGACGAATCTCCGGAGGAGGCCAGCCTCAATCTGTGGAAGGAAGTCTTTTCACCAGATTTTGTCGAATTAAGGGAAGGCCTTCCTCCCGGTGGTGACCAAGACTGGACGGCGTGGAAGTCTATCAATCGTTTTAGAAGCGGCGTAGCGCGCTCGAGAAACAGACGGCGATGGGGATTCTCCGAATGTGACATCCTTTGTGACTGTGGGGTGATCCAAACCACCTCCCACTTCTGTGTTTGTCCGTTGTCCCCTGTTTCATGCGGAACAGGGGATTTGATGTTGGCAAGTCCGTTTCTGGGCAAGACAAACTTGATTTTAGGCCTCGAAACGATTAATAATAATAATGAACTTTCTTTTTATTTTGTTAGCTTTCTGTACTCAAACTATTTAAAATAGAAAATGACCAATGATAAGCCCAGATAAGCTTATGGTAGCTGAGATTCTGCACAGGCGACGAAATGCGTGAAACTCGGAGTGCTTGCAACTTAGAATGCGTTCAAATTCGCCTGTGAGTTGGATTTTTGGGGGTACAAAATCGCGACGGTATTCCAATTTGACCGGATAACATCCGAAAATCACACGTTGATAGTTCTTTCCGTTAACTCTCTAAAAGCGTTTGTACTACGGAGAAACGGACAGAAGAACGTGGGCAGGCACGAATTGTTTTTCTTATGGGTGCTGGAACGTATTAGGTGAGATTCTTAACAATCTCACCTACTATTTCTACAAAGTTTGGTCCCGATTAAATAAATTTGGATTAAACCTCGAACCACAGCAACTGATATTGTAAATAATCTCAACTAAAATTCATCATTGAAATTTTACCCTTCCGAGATTCATTTACACTCACACATTCTATTCACTTTTACACAACTCTACTTGAATGATGACTACTACGCCGGAGCTGTAGATGCTAAATTATCCGGAAGCTTGCGTGGGATCGTGCTCAATGTTCAATAGCAGGAAAATAAATAGAGAAGAATAGAGAGATTGCTCCGTTTGAAATTTCATTCGGAAGTGGAAAAAAATCACAAGTCCAGCATTAATATTTTAACATGGGATGTATACTACCAAAACGGAAGAGGGAACACATAATAAAATAAGCTTGTCGTTTTGCCATTAAATCTCAATGGAATTTTTGTCTGCTTTTCGTATTCTCCTTCACGACCAAAACAGGAGGCAAATGTAAAAACGTGTTCAAACAAAAAGTTTTAGGATCATGTTCATAAGAGAATAAGTACGATAATATGAAAACGTACTGTATTTTGCAAGATTACAACATTTTGCAGGAATCTTTATTCAATTAATATTAATTCTGTTCTGTGCCGGTAGGCTTGAGATAAATAAATCCAGGAAATATTTTTCAAAATATTTGGCTTAATGTTAAAAACGCATACTAATCTCTCGTTCTTCATTGGTTATTAAGTGTTTTTCCTAATGATATAAATTATTTTGTAGTTAATTTAAATTTTACTATTATTCACTGTTCTTCCTATTACTACATATATGTGTGTATGCTAAGATCTCAGAATAAATTCGGTGGATAATAATTTGGAAGAAATAAATCTCGATATGAATAATACTAAAAAGATTGGCCAAGCGTCCTATGCTTTGCAACATACTCGAACTCGTGACTTCGATGCTCACATTATTTGCCATATACTGGTTTCACAAGCCCTTTGGACCAATACATAAATCGCTCAAAAGATTGCCCAAAACACTTGTAGCTTAGAGTAATGCAATTAATAGTCAGACAAAAATTACTTACAACCCGTTCATAACCAATTGTAACCGGTTCAGACTTATTAGAAATTTCAACACCTTTTCAACGAGTCCAAACATGAACCCTTTCGGTTAAGAAATACGCTCTATAAAGCTATTTTGACCTTAGTTAGAATACTTTAAAAGACATTTGAAAGGACTGATTCAATGGTATTTTCGAATATGAAGGAAATGTTTGCCTAGATAAACTTTAAAAATGTCAAAAATGTGAAAAAATGCACGACATATTTACGAGTAACCCCCAAAAAATGGGGGCATGTCAGTGGTCCTTGGGTCGACTTATGAAGAGTCCCCTGAGGGTCCCAAGTCTCTATCTCTAACCGTTTGGCCTCTACATCGGATGACAACTGGACGGACAGATGTACAAACAGCGTGACGTCATTTCTCAGGAATCGTTTGAAACGTGAAAACTTGTTGAGAAAAATGGTTTCTAGGGGTGAAAGGTGTAAATAGGCAGGGAGTGGGGGTGGAAAGTGGAAATTTCGGGTGACGAAAAATTTAAAGGATTATATAACTGCTCTTTCTGTGGAGTTCGAGCAGCAAAAGCGGCATTTACTAGTAAAACTTTGGAGGATAACCGTCGTATAATTTAAAAATGTATCATTTGTTTCAAAGAGAAGTATTATATTGTGCCAAAAATTTAGTGTGTAAACTTAAATTTAGATTATTTAACGATTAGTCAGATAGCCTCACAATTGTGAAACTTTATAAATATTTTCAATTATTTTGGATGGATATTTTTAGATGAGATCCAATATTAGAAATGGAGGAGAAATGAAATGCCATGGTGTCTCCAATACGATGGTACAAATCCATTGACTTTTTATCATGTCAGCTTTGTATAAATATTACGTGTATGTTCCGTGTGTGATTTCCATTTAAGAGAAAATCTCCACAAACGCTCTGAAGAGTCTCGAAAATAAATTTATATAGTAACACATGGTGTACAACTTTTTCTTCATTTCTTTTTCTGCTGCATATCAATGTGGAAGATTTCTCTCAAAAACAAGAGACGAAAAACACAATAGAATATTTTTGAGTATACTGCTCATTTGATACTATAGGGGATCAGTTCGGGTTACAATAGTTTTAAGTGGTATTTTACTGTAGGGTAGATAGATAGCTGTGTAATTTTAGTGAAGATCTTATTTATGATTTCTGTCTAACTTTCACACTAATTTTAACCTTTTAAGGACGATTTGGTCACCGGTGACCCAAAAATGAAATTTTTCCTACGGTCTTCTAAAGTTATATTCTCCTCTAAAAAGTCAGAAAAAGTGATTTTTTGACAACTTATTTTTGACCCTCTCGTCCTTAAAGGGTTGAACTCTGTAAACGTCGTACCGATTGTATGTCAATCATCTTCAAGAATCTTTCTGATCTGCTGACTTTTGACCACTCATTAACCTCACGACTTTTGGTATTATCTTTACTTGAAAGGAAAGGAGTAAAGCTATAAATTAAGCTTTATGTTTGGAATTGTGTTTCTACAATATAGTATGAGCGATATACTCTTTCGAGATGTACTCGACAGCCTCTAAAGAGTAAGTTGAAGGCAAAGAGAGACAAGAGGTCGACACAAGCATTTTATTTTAAGAAAATTTCAGCGCATTGAATCACCGCAAGAGCATATTTTGTGATCTCACATTGGACTAAAATAGTGTGCGGCTATTATGGCGGCAGCGCAATAAGAAATGGTCATTTTGCCTGGCTGGGACTATGCCTGTTATAGTGAATAAACCGAAGTTAAAACTTGTCACAGCCACACACACTAACGTAGTATTAAAGTACGCGGAAAAGTCACCTAAAGAGATCACAACCTCGAGAGTGAATTGCTTTATGAATCACTCAATTAGTTGGTGCTGCATCGTGCGAATCATGCAGGAGGACATTGAAGCCAGGCGCGGTGTCACGACATATTTGTAATACATATGTGAGATCGTGATTATGCTGATCTGTCACTACAAGGACATGTAATGATCATGGCGCTAGCGATCAATGACCAAGTTATTGCGCTGTCCAGTAAATGATCAGCACCAATTTCAGAAAAATGCTTAGATCCTTAATATTCCCTCTTGAAGATGTATCAATACGCTTGCAAATCTGTCCATTAATATGCGAATACATCATCAATGGCTATATTAAAGAAAAGACCGAAATAGACGAGTAAATAATATATTGAGAATCGCTATACACACCCAAATGAAGATCTGTCTGTTGAGTCATCTCTTGCATATATGACACCGTCTGACTTTTGCATATTAAAATCTGTTTTAAATAACAATAAAGTCGTAGCTCTTCTCTTGTTTAAGGAATTTAATTTGAGTAATAGAGAGTGCTACTGCTTTTTTTTTGCACAACAGGAATAAATAAGTTTATGCATCCGGAAAAATTTGAAAATAGTTTTTATATCACAATGAGATTGGTTACAATTAATGCCCCTGGTGGAGTACCACAGTTTGGACTATATTAAAATCATGTTATAATAATAATAATAATATAATAATAGTAATATACTTTATTCAAAAAATAGGATCATCCCTTTTACAATTGTGAAAGAAAAAAAAGAAAATATTGTACATAAAAATGTATATACTTGTATTATTATTATAAATTGTATATATATATATATATAGTCGTACTCGTTTATACTCGTTTTGAAAAAAGGTCATTTTTGAGTAATTAACACCGTGTTTTGTTTTGTAAAAAATTGTAATTAAGAAAACCAAAAATCCTTTGTTCAAATCACGAGTTTAACTTATTTGCTAACAAGAAATATTTTGGTTTTTTTACTTAGTAAGTAAGTTATTTTTCGAAAAAGTTCCCCAAAAATCAGATTCGAGATTCTGGATTTTTAAATAATTTTAGAAAATGTTTAAATGTTATACTTTTATGCAAACATCTTAGAAAAGAAATGAAGAAAATGGTCGGACGGACGGACGGACGGGAACGGTTTTTAGCCATCCTTATATTCGTGATCAGGAAGTGGTCAAACACATTCTGGAAAAGTTTGGGACCGATCGGAGGACATGAGATTTTGTTAGGATTATAGAAGATGAGATTGTTAAGAATCTCACCTAATATATGCTTTTTAGACTTCGTGATTCACGGAACCCCTTAAGTATCATATATTTCTTAAGTTTTGAAGTAAGCTTGTTATTGATAGAAAAAATGTCAAATATTGGAAGCATAAACCTCTATTTCGGCAATTCTATTAGCAGTTCCTGTTTATGCTAAGTTATGGCATTAACCAAGACTCTCCCATTGTTCCATAAGATCATGCTCCCGGCGTATATAGAAAATTATGATCCCCCACATGTTCATATTATTTAACTATTTAAATAATCAACATCGCTGGGTGTTTAATTTAGCTTTTTTTCTTGTAATTCTCATTAGCAGATATCGAGTCCCAATTTGACATCGAAACACATCCAGCATCGCCAGTATTTCCTCATTTGCTGCTCGGCAATGGACGGGATGCCGTGGATCCTAGCAGTGTTGGGGCCAATTGTGTACTGAATGTGACATGCCAGCCACCGAGTACCAAACCCAAACCTGGGCTTCAGTACAAACAAATTCCGGCCAGCGATACACCACACCAGAACATAAAGCAGTACTTTCAGGAAGCGTATGAATTTATTGGTGAGTCTCGTGATTTACTTATTGTTGAGTGGTGTTGGGAGTTGGTATTCGAACATAATTGTAGAAATATGAGACAAGTTCTCCCTCCTTTTGGTATGATCTGACTTCTTTTGTCTTTTTTTACCTCTCCTTCTTTGTCTCTTGATTCTCTCTTCCCTGAGCAACAGATTCCGCCATGGCTCTCCATGCAACTCGCATAATTCCAGTTTCTTGTTACCTTGGATCACCTTGCCTTAAGGCTTTTTTGTTCTTTCTTTGGTTAGAAACACGCCTTAAAAGTTAAAACGCATACAGATTGTGTTGAATGTATCAACATGCATCTTTTTTTAATACAAACTTGAACCATATATTTATACCTTATCAATAGGCTTTTCCGATCACTTCTCATTAAATATTTTTCTACGTTAAACTTCTTACATTGAATGAGAATACAAAATTCTTATCGAAATAGGATTAATTTTTCTTTTTGATAAAGTTATTGGTATATGTACAGTAGGTGGGGGGATACAATTATATTTATAACTTAATATAAAAAAATTTCTAATAAAATCCGTGCGGAAACATATTTGTTTGATATTTCTTCTAATCTTTATTTAAATTAGTCTATTATTTGCATTCTAAGTTCATGTGTAAATTTCATCATAATCCCCCATCAATATCATCAAAGGTGTCTGCATATATTAAGCGTAATAAAAATATGGATGAAATATAAATTTAAATTATCAATGTAGGATAATCAGGGGTTTCGGAAGATTGTCGAAAGATTTAAAAGTGCTAGATTAAATTTATGCACCTTAAATGTGCGAGAGAATTTCATTAACTCACACACATTATACTTCGAATACATTTAACAAACTACGTTGTGTTTATCACACAAAATTAACGAACATTAGTAATATTATATATACTGGAAAAGTATTGACATACAATACATATAAAAAAGAGATAAGTGTAAATAACATTGATTGCATAAAAACACTTGAAAATTATGTATAAAAAATGAGTCATCGCTAGCCTTTGAAAATCTTACGTACAAAGTGATTTTTTTGTCTGCTGCTCACACAATCTGAAAAATATATACGGTAATTTCAGAAATTTATCACAAAATCGTTTCCCATATACATTTTATAAAATAAATAAATTCACAATATAGTTTCTAATCAACTGTTGCTATACCAGACGCTTTTTGCAAAATGTTTAACAATGGCACAAGACTGCCGTCATTGGTGAGTCTCTGTTGTTATTTTTCCTCTTATATCATTTTTACTGTGATTATCACATGCTATCTAAAGCGAGAAGAAAAATGTCTTAGACAAATATTTATAGGCAAATATTTACATGGCTCAGTTGCATGGCAAGAAATGGAAGATACTATCAATGTAGATGTAGGTTTTCAAGGAGATTTTATAGATATTCTTCTTTTGGTGATGAGTTCTATATATCCTAGTCTCTTGATTCAAAACATGAATCATAGGGGGTAATTAGTTGCAGCGATTTCTAATGAATAAGTCGGTATTTTAAGTAATCGATGTGGAATGCCCACAAGGACACTGAGCATGAGGAGCGTGAAATACAGAGTTATACAATAAATGCAATAGCATATCCAATGTCTGTCGGAAGTTAGCATTTTTTACCTTTCCATTACAGAAACTGTTGACACAACTTCATTATCTTAATTAATTGCCTTGTTTTAGATATATTTTTTATACATGAATTTTTTGGTCTGCATCATAAAATGTCATGCAGATCTGTTGTATATCAATTTTCTATCTCATGCTCTATTTCCTGTATCTTGTAAGCAACTTCGACTTGAAGTTATTTTTCCTGTACGGAAGTGATAAATCCACATATTTTCTGTAGGGAGAAGTGGGGCACCTTCGAAATTAGGTTTTTTACCTGTATTTAAGTGGAACTGAGCCATATCATAGTGTAATTTAGCTTCTCAATCTGTTTTTGCACGATAAGGCTCAATTTTATTAAAAAACAGGTGAAAATGCCAATTTCAAAAGGGCACCACATCCTTAACCCTCTAACGGATAAGACCGCCTCCAGGCGGTCTTCACAAAAATGGCATTTACAGCGACAATAAAGGTTTTATTTATTTAAAAGTGCTATAGTGTCCTCGGTAATAGTCTTATAAACATCTCTTGAAAGTTTGAACTCATTTTGACTCTTCGTTTTGTTGCTATTCCCAATTTTGTGTGACAGGTCAGAGAAAAAGCAACAAAAAATATTTGTGCAAAAAAACTCATTTCCAATTTTCATAAAAACACCGATTTAAAGTTATCTGACTAAAATAAATTTATTTTTTACTGAAAGATATGTCATTCTACTTTGTATATTTTATTTAAAAATTTGAAAAAAGTAAAAATGTGAATTTTAGAAGCCAAAAGAGTTTCAAAAAAATTTTATATTTTCTCACCTAGCGCATAAACTAAAAAAGATAATGAAGAATGGATGGTTTTTTCGACTTTATTGGATCATAATTATCCTAGAAAACATTGTTTTAGAACTTTTCTTCGCATATTAAAGAAAACACCGTTAGAGGGTTAAAATGCCTTTATGTTAAGAACTGAATCACTAAATTAAAAAGAAAAGCAAACCAAATTGTATATATTCGTATTTGTTAATAATTTTCCAAAGAGGCTTTTAGAATTTGTTTCTGTATTTTTTATACCTAGGGAAGTGCTTGGTAATTTGGAACAGTGTGTATATAAGTACCAATGTTTTACGTTTGAAGTGCAATATTTCAAATATACAAATTCATGCTTTTTGTTACATCCTCTTCAGAAGTGTTGTGTGGAACCTTGATAACGTTTATCACCTTTTCTTTTTCTTACAAATTTGACTGTAATTTTGGGCACATTTCTTGTAATTTTGGATAATTTGCTTATAATTTTGAACAACTAATCCACCTCAATAGGATGCCCATTGTTCTCCATTTCAAGAACCTAACTTATCAAGTCTTCTTCCTCTTTATAAGAAGGAACCAAAGGTTATTCCAGGGAACTCGAAAACCTTCCATATAATTCATTTAAGAAAGTTGACTGCGGTACCCCAAGTACGTGCCGATTCACGTACAGTAGACTCTCGCTAATTCGGCTCCTTTAACATCGGACTACTTTTTAATTCGGGCAGCAGTTAAATTTGAAAAAAATTGTTGACATTTTTCGAGTTCGATTTATGAATATCGAATAAAGCAAATATGCTCAAATTTGCCATGCTTTATCTCAGTTGTGATGTTATTTTGCATTATTTAGGGGCTTTCATGAAATTTACATTTAATATGAACTTGTAAACTTAATATGACTATGCAGGTAAACAAAAAATCGTTGCATTTCAAATAATTTGATGCACGAATTTCTCTCTAATTCGTCTGAGATTTCGGTCCCAAATGCCCGAATTTGGGAGAGTCTACTGTATTCCTTGCCTTTCTGGGACTCTTAAAGTTTTTTGCACTGAACATCGGTCGCAAAAATGGTACTCCTTTGTTCTTTTAGAGTTTAGCCATTTAGTGAACCTTGTCATCATAAAAAGTTATAAGGAGGAACATTTAGCTTAAATTGGTAATTCTCTAAAACATTCACTATTATGTTACTGTAGTGACTAAGGTAAAGTGCTCTCAAGTCGACTGGTTCCTCGACTCGACCTATGGGCCAACTTTTGACTGTTTGATGATCGATTTCTATGAAATTGTCACTGATTCGTATTTATTTATGGAATAATTGACCTATTAATGTTAGATAATACGCCAAATATTAGTGCCAATATAAATAAATTGAATAAATAACTCTACCGGTCGAATTGAGGAACCGGTCGAATTGAGGAACCGGTCGACTTGAGGGCACTTTACCACTTATTACGGAAATACAAATAAAAATATTATTTTAAGTGGATTTTATTTAGAGCGAAGTCATAACGATCGACATAGCAAAGTGCCCAGATTAGCGCACTTGACAGTAGGGGCAAGCGCGCTACCTTCGGACGATTTATGGTTTGCACAAATCATTTTTTTTTTCAATGTGTTTTAAATGAATTTGTCCCATTGTAATATTATATTTTAATAGCTAGTCCAATGCCTTAAATTTTGAGAAAGAACCATGTGTGAAATCTATAAGGAACATAGAGAAAAAATTGAATTGTGCGAAGTTTGAGTAGTCCGAAGGTAGCAAGCTTTCCCCTAACCTTTTTCTTATGGGAATACTGTTGTAAAACTAAAGTTCAATCAGATTTAAAACCTTTTGTTTAAAAGAAAAAATTGTTACAAGCAAGTTTGATAGATTGAAATTGAAATTCGTGTAGTGAAGCCTCTTTCCCGCATACCTTTATGATCAGGAAAATTTCGTATAATCGCATTTTCCATTCTTTTCTCCCTTAGACATATTGCACATTCACACCTTTCTCACTCTTTTTTACTGCTAGTTAAATCATTCCTATTAATAGTTTTTCAAAGTCAAAGGTCAAAAAGGATCCAGAGAGTTTTTTTTCAATAAAATTGTGTATTGTGTTTGAGCTTCTTGGAAGGTCATGAAATTTCTGACAATTCTGAACCGGTTCCAATCGGTTATGAGCCGGTGTGCAATTTTTTATCCTAAAATCCATTGTGTTACTCGTAAGCTATAAGCTGGGCAATCTTTTGAGTGATTTATGAATCGGTTCAAATTGGTTCTGAATCGGTAAACTTAAGAAGTAATTTCCTAATGGGAAAACTTTGTGAAACCTTGAAAACTTTTTTTGAGATTTATTGGACTTATTTTTATCTTATTTTAATAAATTTCCTGAATTTTCTTTCTTATTTAGAATTGAGAATTAATATAAAAGTTAAGTATTTTATTTAATTTAAGATTTCAGATTTTTTTAACTATACATCTTTAACATAAGTCGACACTTTATTACTGCACATATAGTCTGTTGAATTTTGTAAACGGCTCCAATATGATTTCCCACCAAATTAACCATACAACGAGCATGTGATAAGATTCTAGAGAGGTCAGAAAGTCAACATGGGGATTCATTGATAAAAGACTTTTCGTATTTAAAATATGGAATTTATGAATAATCGTTTAGGAAATATTATTGTTGAATAATGGAAAAATTTTCCTCAATGATTATGAGTGAATAATGTGTGGCATATCGGATGTGTTGAGAATTTTGAATGGGACATTAATGGTGAGAAACAGAATATTGCATTGTGTAAGATCATCGTCGTCGGTCACCTTATAAGAAATGTCTCATATTTGTAACAAATATGACTCACCAGTGTTCCATTTAACAAGTGTTTTTTAACCACTAATCATTATATAAAACACTAATAATTTGATAAACTACTCCCTATGCATGTAAACATGCCGCGACAAAACTGAAAAAGAAATATTTCGATGAGTAGTTTATCAACCATTTAAATACTATTTTGGGAAAAAGAAACGGAGGGAAAATGATTCACTTCCATTTACTTTTTCGGGCGATAAAGGGCATTTTTGTGAAGTAGTTTCATTGATACCAAGAAAAGTCAATGCATCGGAAAATAATTGTGGTATCAAAAGTGCTATGAAGAAAATTTACCGGGAAGGGGGTGTAGATAGGCACAAAAGAATTATTTGATAAACGACGCCAAATGCAAAAGGGGTTATTTCTCTGTTAAAATTGTTGGATGCGTCATCCGAGAGCAACCCTCAATGTATTTTTTTAATCATAAAATACAAAGATTAAAGCGTTCTCGGGAGGCTGTCGCCGTGTGTTACCCATTTGAAATAAGGGCAAGTAGGACAATTCACGAAAGTATAGTTTTCATATTTTTATTTTATTTTTTTTTACTATTCGAATTCCCGAGAGAAGTATAACTTAACCTCTAAGCGGTCATATATTGGTAGAGTA
>NC_077222.1:112166670-112221218 GCF_024763615.1 Phlebotomus papatasi | reverse complement strand
GATATAAAAATTTTGGTGAATTCTTATCACACCAAAAAAAACTATGCTAAATGTATGATAAAAAAAAAGTTACGTAAAATTCTATACAATTGTATTTTGCGCTATTTGCGACACATGCTCAATGAGGAAATTCTTTGTCCTTTTCGTATTTTTGAGCGTGCAGTGGATTTAAATGGAATTTTTAAATTAAACTAAAACTTCTCCTTTGCACCACCGCCAAAAATGGGTGTGAATTATTTATATAAAGTTGTATGTCTTTTTTCTTGTGGGCGGCTGGATGGATTGGAGGAAGAACATGAATTGTAAATAGAATTACTACAGAGGAATTGCAGAAAAAGTTTATTTGTAAGTAAGGTAAAAAAGAGAAGAATAAAAATGTTCTTAATTCGATATTGGAAGTGTTTAGATTCACCCGCCTTTCCCATTGAAAATCGCCAAAATTTATGCAGACCGCAGATGCTAAATAACTTTGAAGTCACTCTATTTCGCTGATAATTTTAACAGAAACCCTGAGAAGCAGTATGTCCGAATCGCGATCGAAAGTAGATGTTATGCTCTTTTTAGTGTAGAGAATCCCTTTGTGATTTTGCAGGATACTGTGCCAAGAGTAGGTTTGCAGGGAGTAAACAGGAGTTCTCGTTATCAATTGACGCTGCATTAGTTTTTCTGGAGCAGTGTTCTGAACAATGACTTCCAGGAGGTAGTTGGAGCAGTCCGAAGCAGGACCCTGGAGCATTGAAATATTATTTAGTAAATTAAAATTGTATTAGATTAGTTAAAAATCTTAGCGAGAATCCGCATATTTACCTGAAGCAGGGTTGCGATAAAGAGATCTCCTTTAGAAGTATCCAATCGCAACCAGAATGTTTTCTGCTGTAGTTGCAACAGAAGGCAGGCATTTTCAACAGGTGTCCTTGGTGGTAGGGATATCTCAGCTGAAGATGTGCCAAAAGTCAAAATTGGCACTCCATGCCCTTCCATAACATGATGGCGAAGTTCTGCACTACTCAAAGAAGCAGAACATTCCTCACCACAGGGACACTTATAGCTATTATCTAACTTTGGCACAATAATCTCTATTACACTCTCCGAGGATGTGTGGCAGGATGGCGGCCGTCTAGTACCCAGAGTAGAGGAAAGTTTTCCCGGGAGTACAGCAGATGGGCACCTGACGACAGATACCGCTTCGGGTTGAATGAATATCTCGCTGGAGGAAAAAGATTTAGTCTTGAGATTAATAACATCTTCCGCAAGTGGCGACAAATGCTTGCTAGTGGTCAGGTTATCCAGGGAAGTAGCCTTTCCCATGAGCT
Source organism: Phlebotomus papatasi (assembly GCF_024763615.1). NCBI lineage: Eukaryota > Metazoa > Arthropoda > Insecta > Diptera > Psychodidae > Phlebotomus > Phlebotomus papatasi. Next base: position 112,219,905 of record NC_077222.1, on the reverse strand, counting down.
TAGCCAGAAGCTTCTGTGTAGGAGACTGTGAAGTCTTATTCTGATGGCTATTGATTCGAAGAAATGTAACTTTAGAATTCTTCATGCCAAAAAGTTTCTCTCGTAGTTTCCCATCTGCTTCCTGCAGATTGAAAGCATCCCTGAGGGAGTTGAAAACTTGCTCGGCAATCAACGATCTACCCATACTATACTTTTCCCGGCAAATAGGGCACTTATCAGCTCGAATTCTGCACTTTGCACAAACGAGATGTCCATTCTGGCACTGGATTGCCGGTGGCGGGATTGTGTCCATGCATACAGGGCATTCCATTGCAGCCAGAATAGCTGACATGCTGGCAGATAGACGTTCGAGATTTTGGGGAAGAGGTCCACAGCAGAGGGAATCTGGAGTGCACTGAGGATCTAATCCTGTACTCCACAATAGCAGAGTTACGTGGTCTGCACGACTCCTAACTATATTGGCTATCTCTGCTATTCTCAGTCCTAAAACGTCTTCACTATTCACCTGAAAGAAGTCCAGCAATTTTACCAAAGAGGAGTAACAAATATCCCAGGCTTCGTGAAGTGCTCCAACTGGTGACTTAGAGGCTATATTCAAGGATTTCATAGAGCTTTTCCCATTGAAAAATTTCTTCCTAATGACCTCTACACACTAGTGAAATTTATGTCCATATAGAAGCAAATTTCCTACATTTGCATAGGAAAAATTTTCCAATATGGACATGAATTTCTCTAGTGCGTAGAGGCTATAAGTTTCTTAGTTCACAACCAATTTAAACCGATTTATAAATAACTCAAAACGTCGCCCGAAATAAGGTAAGTGTAATATAATAATTGAATTTTGAAAAAAAAACTTGTTATCTATTATGGACCTTTCCATTACTGGTTCATAACCGATTGTAATTAGGTTCAGTCTTATCAAATATTCCAAGACTTTTCCAACGGACCCAAGCATGATACCATTCGGTTAAGAAATACGCTCTCTCGAGCCTTTTACGTTTTTGCCCCTGAAAAACTGTTATTAGGAATGATTCAACAGTATTTTCATATATGGACAAAATGTCCTCCTGAACAATCGCTAAAACATATCCAAAAATGAAAAAAAAATCTCACAACGCATTTTCGAGCAATCCCCAGAAAAACATGGTTTTGGTAGGGAATGGAGGGATGGGGGGAAACTGAGGGGCATGTTAATGGTCCCAGTGTCGACTTATGGTAAGTTTCCCGAATGTCCCAAGTCTTTCTCTGTCTCTAATCATTTGGACACTAGCCGTAGTAACGGCCGGACAGATAGAGAAATGGACAAACAGCGTGACATCATTTTTCAGACATGAAAACCGGAAATAGAGAAATCGGATGCTGTTTGTCCACTTTCCCCATTATGCTTTCCCACCCCCAATGTAGTCCCAGAAAATACGTACTCATCCCAGGAGTCCATGCTGGAGATCACCTCTTTTTCATCTGCAAAGCGTCTTACAACATGTTCATAAAAACTGTTAATAATATAACAGTGGCCTATACGACCAATGATTCGGGATTTTCTACCATCTTGCCCATTGAGGTCGCTTGTGAAGACGGCGGCAGCCGCATACGGTTTAAGAGAAAATTAAATCTAATCTAAAATCTAAAAATCGACTAAAACGCGAATATGTGTTGAGAAAAGTAGTCACCTGGGGGTGGAAGGTAGGAATTTTGGTGGATAAAATAATCGAGGGACTATATGTATATACACTGCACTCTCTGTGGAGTTCGAGTCGAGCCGCGTGAAAGTAGTATAGCAGTAAATAGTTGTTATAGTTAATGCAATATAGAAAACAAAATCTTAATGAAATATATCAAGTATTTGCAAAGATCTCAAGTAATAATACATATCATGACATAATAAAAGAGAATTGCTCAAATTACATAAATTTGTTAAACAAAGAATGAAGCGTGTTTTATGAAAAACTTGCCTCAACAATACGTATAGCGTTTAAGCTTACAGTGAAGCTCATAATGGTCATTATGAAAAGTGAAGCATATTATAAAAGAAATAAATCAAATAAGTAAAATAAAAATGTATGGTATATTGAATATGCCACTTTATAAGTACAGTGTGTTAAAAGCTTAATGTAGCAAAATTGTTTCTTTTTAATTTTTATTCACAGTTTTGAATGAATTTTCTGTCTGATGTGATATAGCAGATAGTGGACGGAAAATTGGACCTCTTGATTTTTAATCTTTAATTCGTTTAACATTTCAAGAAAGGATGTCCTCTTCATCAGGTTTCGAAAATCTGACAGCTTTTTGGATGGTGAGCTTTGGAGTGAAAAATTCAAATAAAGTTCAAGTGAAGTAGAGCAGTAATTTTTTCCACCTGTACGTGATTTTTCTTTGAAATTGAAACTTGATAAAGAGGACATCCATCCTCGAAACGTGAAGGAATAACGACTAAAAATCAAGAGAGGTAAATTTTTCCATCAGCTGAGCTGTATTAATTTTAATGTTCGAAAACGTGTCGTGCGATTTTTTTTCATATTTTGGATATGTTTTAGAGGTTTTGCCTAGACGGACAATTCGTGTATATACGAAAATACTGATTACGGTCAAAGGTTAGAAAGGTTCTAGATAGCGTATTTCTCAACCGAATAGGGTCGTGTTTGGACTTGTTGGAAAGATCTTGGAATTTTTCATGAGTCTGAATTGGTTACGAATCGGTAATAAACCGGTTATGGACCGATAAGTAATTTTTATTTGATATAAGCAATTATATTACCCCATATAAGTATATCAGGCAAATATTAGGGTGATCTTTTGAATAATATATAAATCGATTCAAACAAGTTTTGAATCGGTAAACGGTAAATGATGCGAAAATACTTTTGGGGTTAGCATCCAAGTCACAAGGTCGAGCACTTTGAAAAGCATGGGACGCTTTGCTACCCCTCCTTCTTTTACTATAAGGGAGAGTAGGAAGATTCTCTGTTTTGAACACTTTTCCTCAGAAGAATTGTCCTAACTAAAGTCCTAAAATTATGAATATTTCAAAGTTTTGAATGCATGAGACTGCCCCACTTTCTCTATAGTTTCTCAATTGATTTCTAATGAAATTATTATTAAATTTATTATTCTCAGTTCTCTGACAATTTGAGCCTAAAAAAGCAACGGATTAAGCTAATAAAGCAGTATAAATTTGGATTAAATCGAAAATACAGTGAAAGGATTATAAAATGTATACTTTTAAGGCAAGAAGTTAGTATAACATTATAGTTTCGCCGATTACTCAAACTCATGTTTTTGATGCTTACTGTTTGAGTAAGGTTGTTTAGAAGTTTAACATGAAAACAGAATGACAAAGATCTGCTTTTTTTTAATATAATAAATTTTTCGACTATGTACGGTCTGGTGGAGTGCAATATCTGGTGAAAACGGAGTAAGACCTTTTTTCGCCTCTTTCAATTAGCTGAGATTCTTTACAAACTCAGCTTTTGTGGTCACAGGTGAAATCCGACCTCGTCAGATCGGGCCCAAATTTTGGATGTATACGTTTTGACACTCATAGATCACGAAAATCATGTGCGCCAAAAATCGATTTTCCTGGACGTCCCGTCCCGTCCGTTACATTTCGACTTCTGGAGACAGAACGGAAATAGATATCGACAAGAGGTTTTCGGCAAAGGTTAAAAGTCATTGGGCCGCTAGAAGTTGATGTCAAAACCACCCCTTACACCCCCACCCTTCCGCCATTTTGGAACACCCCCAAATTTTGTTTTTTCGATAACTCAGCCCCTATGCCATCGATCGATCTCAAATTTTAGTATGTTATAGCTGGGCCTAAGAGATTTCGATCGATATCAAACTTCACCCCCTACGACCCCCCCTGACCTGAGCTAGAGGGGGTCAAAAATTGAATTTTTGAATGGTCATATCTCCGGTTCTAATTATCGGAATGCAAAAAACTTTTGTGTTTTGGAAAGCTCTCGTGGAGCATTACAACCCTTGTGACACCCCAATTTTATCCGATTTAATCGAAGGTCCGATTAATCGAAAAATCGATTTTCGATTAATCGATTTCGAATATTTCGAAAACTAGACGATGATTTTTCTTTAAATTTTAATATGTTGTAGCTGGGGTCGAGGCCTTTCCAACGATGGATCGCACTCCTCCCTTGATGTTCCCTGACCCGAGCTATAATCAAAAATGTCTTGACCGGACTGCATTTTCTGTATTTATAAAGGGATTTCGATGAAATTTTAGCCTATATTGTATCTGAGAGCACGATCTTTCTAATAATGGGTCCCATCCGTCTCTACCCCAACCCACTGTACCCCGACCCTTACTATATTCAAATGGACCGGACTCTATCACTTATGTTTCTTAACCGATTTAAATGAACTTTTTTTTCTTTTGTTGGTCTTCCCCACTCAGACTATTTAAAATAGAAAATGACCAGTGATAAGCCCAGATAAGCTTATGGTAGCTGAGATTCTTTACAGGTGACCTCGAAATGCGTGCAATTCGGGGTGCTTGCAACTCGGAATGCGTGAAAATTCGATTGTGAGTTGAATTTTGGGGGTAAAGAATCGCGTCGAACCAATTTCATCCATTTCGACTACCGAGAACAGTTTACTCGACGCGTTTTTTTACCCCCAAAATTCAACTTACAATCGAATTTTCACGCATTCCGAGTTGCAAAGCACCCCGAGTTGCACGCATTTCGAGGTCACCTGTAAAGAATCTCAGCTACCATAAGCTTATCTGGGCTTATCACTGGTTTTTTATTCGCTACAACGTTTCGGGAATACGATGTTCCCTTCATCAGGTCTACAAAGCCTAGAAGGGAACATCGTATTCCCGAAACGTTGTAGCGAATAAAAATTGAAAGAGGCGAAAAAAGGTCTTACTCCACTTTCACCAGATATATAAATTTTTGTTCGTTATGCGGAGAAAAAAACCCTGAACGTCGGGACGCGCTTTTAGTACACTCGAAACTTTTATCTAAAAGGCTAATTGCTAATTTAACGTGAATATTATTCAAGAATAAATTTTTATGCTTTTTCACGAACCTTGAATTATATTTATTAATCTTCTATAGTCACACTTAATAGTTCACGAGGCAGCATACACGCGTAAAAGCTTATTAAAACATTGAGACGAAAAATTCATAAGGTGTGTGTTGTGACGCGCAATATAGTGAGACATTCCAGTATTAGAAGCAACAAACTGACCTCTAAAACGCAATCTCCAACCTTCAATCCGGTTATTTCAGCCGGAGATTCCTTATCGACCCCGCTCACCTGCAATCACAGTCACAATTAATTAGGCATGTTAGGATGATGTTTGTTATGTTTCGCTCTTAAATACCCATGGGTATGGATCCCATTTGCTGCGAGACAAGTGGAAGCCACAGGCACCATTTGAACACTTTTGTATGTTTAGCATCCTCACAGAAGGCTGGTAGTGATCATCGGTACTGGATCCTGCTGGAATTTGGAAATTTATTTCTTCTTGTCGAGCAGTTTCCACCATTCTTAGGAGAGATCACTGAATTATTAACACCAAGGCTTGATCAATACACCCAACTCGAATGGAGTTCGACAGGAAACTGATCGTACAAGTTGCCTCTGAGACTTTGGGGCCAACCACGCGCACCATGAAAACTGATATATCCGCGCGCAAATATTACATAAAGAACGTGCGCTTTCGAAAGAAACAGCATAGTAGAGAAGAGAGAAAGAGATAACAAATTGTGGAAAGCTCTGTATGTAACAACACTCATTACGCAGCCTCCACTTTGACCTTAACCCAAATGATTTCACCAACTTTTGTGCTACCTGGTGCTACGAAACACTCTACTGTACCTCTCGTTCTCCCACGGAATCACATCTTTTTCCGCTCATGCTGAATTTTAATTATCACCTTAGAGTAGATGTTCTAAAATATTAAAATGTCTTCAAATTCAAAGATATCACTTTCCCACACGAGAGTGATCAACTTATAGTCTAGAAATGGATTATTAAAATTAAATTATTAAATTCTGTTTTTTTTTTCCTTGTGTTGCAAAAAAGTTGCGTTCTTTTACGTAAGTTTCCATATAACATATTTGATGAATGGTATGAAGAAGTGAGCTCAGAGGAAAAAAACCTCAGAAGATAGTGAGCAAACAAAGCGTTAAATGTGGTAATGAACCATTGCAATCTTCAGAAGTAATTTTCATCATATATATAGGTACTCAATTGAAATTGAAAGTGAAAACCCATATTTTTGCTTTTGCTGTTTTAAATCTGCTGCTCAAAATCTTAAAATGAGTGTGTAAAATAATTTCGCCACCTCGAATGTGTCCATCCTGCTGTCAAAAACTCATTCTTTTTTACCTTATCTTTGCGTAACTATAAATATTGGCTTAACGAAGATGTTCTTGCAAAAAAAAAAATGGAAAAACTTAAAAGGGACAGATAATCCTAACCGGCTTATGTGGGTGAGATTCTTAATGTGAGCTAACTCGGAATGCATGCAAATTCGATTTAGAGCTGAAGTTGGGGTACGCCATTCAGTTATTTTGAATCAAATTCGTGAAATTATACAAATTTTGTATTTAAACCAAAATATCAAAGATTTGGATGGAGTGACAGAAAAGTGATATATGGATGAAATGCAGACCAAAATGTTATCTATAATTTTGCTGTAGAAATTGATCTCATCGATTATTCAGAAACCGAGATAATCGAGGTTGTTTGTTTCTGAACTCGTTTTTTCGACCAGAGCGCCCCAAGTGTTCATTTGATGAACTTCAACTATATCAAAGAATTGTTGTATTTTGTGAGACTTTCCATTTAAAACCCTATTTTAAGTGTCTTGGTCGAGAAGAAGTAGTCAAATTGGCATCTGAGTGGTTTCAAAGTATTATGGGAAAAATCAATTTTTTCACACTTAAACGACAAAATCGGACATATCGCATTATCTGATCGAAAAATGATGTATGGACGAAATATAGAGACAAATGTTCTCTACAATTATGTCGAAGTAATCATCAAAATCGGTTAAGCACGTGTCGAGATAATTGAGGTTATGTGATATTGAAAATGGTTTTTCGACTGTGGCGCCCCTGGTGTTGGTCCCACGAAGTTCAAGTGTTCTAGAAAGTTGTAGCATTTGGTGAGATCTTTCGTTTAAGCCCTCATTCATCAAAATCGATCAAATAAAACCGGAGATATGAAACGCCCTAGACTGGACTACAACACTCTAAAATTTCATTAACTTGCACAATGCCGTTTTTGAGAAAAATTAGTTTGAATTTCGATGAATTTTGACGCTATCGCAGCGCCACCTGTGGTGAATTTTTGAACTTCCATCTGAAAGTGCCCATCGAGACGAAACCAAAAAGGTAAAATTTAGGTCGCTATGTTAATTAGAACCGGAGATAGAGGCCGGTCAATGTTCGAACTTTCACCCCTTATAGCTGGGGTCAGGGGTTATGGATCGACTTAAGTATTTTTTTGTTTGATAGGTATAATCAGCGGCTACAACATACTAAAATTTCAGCCCGATGCACAATGGAATTTTTAAAATCTGACAATTAGAACCGGAGTTATGGCCATTTTAAGAAATTTTTTTTGGACCCTTATAGCTAGGGTCAGGGGGGTGGGGGGACCTTAAGTTTTGTATTGATGGAAAGCCCTAGGGCCAGCTATAACATACTAAAATTTGAGCCCGATCGATGCCATAGGGGCGGAGCTATTGAGAAAACAAAAAAAGGGGGGTATTCAAAATGGCGGAAGGAGGAGTGGGGGGTGGGAGGTCAATGCACCAAGTTGCAATTTTCACCCGATATATAACCTTTGCCGAAAACCGCAAGTCGATATCTCTTTTAGTTTAGGAGCTATTAAGCTCCAAAGAGCGGCCGGCCGGCCGGCCGGCCGGGAACGTAATTTAGCCACATATATATTCGTGATCAGGAAGTGCTGAAACACATTTTGGCCAAGTTTGAGCTCGATCGGACGACATGAAATTTTGTTAGGATTATAGTAGGTGAGATTATTAAGAATTTCACCTAATAGAAATATATAAGTCGCGCCAATTTTTTTTATGAAAATATGACAATTAGAAGCTTTTCCTTGATGTGCTAGAACTTTAAACATCTGCTTTGCCTCATTTCGCTCCAGGTTTCCTTACTTACAAGAAATTTTGTACAAATTTAAATCGATCGATTTAAATATTTATTAAAAATAAACTTCATGGGAAGCTCCATCTCGTGTAAAGTACTATTCTTTGATTTTTTTGAGTGAATTGCATAAAAAATATTAAAAAATATGAAATAGGGTGGGGAATTATAAGTTTAATATTAAACGATTGTCTATCGCTTTGGAATTTTATGTATTTTATTCTCTCTCTATCATCTACATTAAACAACAACATGCAAATTAGGCACTAAACTATAATGATACAACAGATTTTCTATCACTTAAAATTGTCTTTTAATTTTTGTTCTTAAATTACTAAAATGTTTGTTAATAGTTGCAATTTTTTCTTTGGAATAATTGCACAATTGAGGTTTCTAGACTCTAGAGCCCCCAAATGCTGGCCCCAAGTAGTTCCTTATTTTAACGATAGAACGGATCTTAATATAAGATTTTTTATATTATTTCAGTAAAATAGTCTAAAGCTATTGAAGAATTTCCTTGATTCGGCAGATCGTAATTAATTGGATCACCAAGAAGTTTTTGGACATACTCAAATGATATAAATTCCTCATCGTAGGCCACATCCTCCAAAATTTTCACAACATCTTGAGATCTGGCATCATTTTCAGTCTGAATTTTTGAAATGCAGCTTGAGAGTTCATTGAAATTCATCGTTGATGGCACTTCTTTTTCCTCTATTATATCATTGAAGACATCCTCAAAAACAAAGTTATCATCCTGGACAGTAAGGGCGGAGGAAGTTTCTGGCTCCACGACATACAGAGAAGATTCTGAGTGTCTTCTCCGTGTTTTTGTGGCAGGTTTTACAGAACCTTTCTGAGATTTTCGTTTCATTGGAACATAATCACGCAGCGAATGATTTTTTACATGCTTTCGGAGACTGGAGGGATCAGTGTAGCGTTTGCTGCATCCCTCCAATTGGCAAGCATACGGTTTCTGTATAAAAGATTTAGCATATTAAAGCGGGATTATGATAAGGATAATTTGACAGATTTTACCGTATCATAGTGGGTTCTTTGATGTTTTGCCCTATCGGAACTATTGCTGAATGCTTTGTGGCATCCCTGAAACTGGCAGTTGTAGGGTTTCTCTCCGGTGTGTGATCTCTGGTGAATTTTTAAGTTTTCCAGTCGCGAGAATGCCTTATTACACCCAGAGAACTGAAACCAAGAAGAAGAATTTAGTATATACAATATATATAACATTATCTGTTAACATTGCATTCGAATGTGACCCGAATAATATGTCTATTATCCAAAATCTTAGTCACTTCATTTCGTGTTATGAAAGGATGTGATATGACCTGCCAGACATATTTTCGAGTATCTCTTTTACGTAGAGAGGTAAATTTTATGTTTTTTAAAGATACCTATTTTAAAAGGTATACTTATAAAATATACACTATTAGTAACCTATATACATATAAAAAGGGACAGATAATCCTAACCGGCTTATGTAGGTGAGATTCTTAACGTGAGCTAACTCGGAGTGCATGCAAATTCGATTTGGAGCTGAAGTTGGGAGACGCCATTCAGTTATCTTGAATCAAATTCGTGAAATTATACAAATTTTGTATTTAAACCAAAATATCAAGGATTTGGATGAACTGACAGAAAAGTGTTATATGGGTGAAATGTAGACCAGAATGTTCTCTATAATTTTGCCGTAGAACTTGAACTCATCGATTACTCAGAAGCCAAGATAAGCGAGTTTTTTTGTTTCTTAACTCGTTTTTTCATCCAGAGTTCCCCAAGTAGTCATTTGTTGAACTTCAACTATATCAAAGAATTGTTGTATTTTGCGGGACTTTCCATTTGAACCCCTATTTTAAGTGTCTTGGTGGAGTAGAGGCAGTCAAATTGGCATCTGAGTGATTTCAAAGCGTTATTATTGGAAAAATCAATTTTTTCACACTTAAACGGCAAAATCGGAGTGATAGCGTAGTCTGAGCGGAAAATGATGTATGGACAAAATGTAGAGACAAATGTCCTCTACAATTATGTCGAAGTAATCATCAAAATCGGTTCAGCGACAGTCGAGATAATTGAGGTTATGTGATATTGAAATTGGTTTTTCGACTGTGGCGCCCCTAGTGTTGGTCCCACGAAGTTCAAATATTCTAGAAAGTTGTAGCATTTGGTGAGATCTTTCGTTTAAGCCCTCATTCATCAAAATCGGTCACATAGAACCGGAGATATGATTTTTTGAATTTCGTGAACTTTGACCCCTCATATCTCCGGTTCTATTGAAACCACAGCGCGCATACGCACCATTTTGGAAACGTCCTAGACTGAACTACAACATACTAAAATTTCATTAACTTGCACAATGCCGTTTTTGAGAAAAGTGACTTTGAATTTCGATGAATTTTGACGCTATCACAGCGCCACCTATGGTGACTTTTTGAACTTCCATCTGAAAGTGCTCATCGAGACGAAACCAAAAAGGTAAAATTTAGGTCGCTATGTTAATTAGAAGCGGAGATAGAGGCCGGTCAATGTTCGAACTTTGACCCCTTATAGCTCGGGTCAGGGGTTTTAGATCGACTTAAGTTTTTTTTTTGTTTGATAGGTATAATCAACGGCTACAACATACTAAATTTTCAGCCCGATGCACAAAGGAATTTTTGAGTTATTTAACTTTTAAGATTTAAAAATTTTCTTTTTAAAAAAAGCGCCCCTAGCGGTGGTTTTATGAACTTGCGATGTTAGAAGGGGAAGTGGCATTTCACGAGAGCTTTCCAAAAAGCCCTCACCTTTTAAATTCTGACAATTAGAACCGGAGTTATGGCCATTTTAAGAAATTTTTTTTGGACCCTTATAGCTCGGATCAGGGGGGTCGGGGGACCTTAAGTTTGGTATTGATGGAAAGCTCTAAGGCCCAGCTATAACATACTAAAATTTGAGTCCGCTGAATGCCATAGGGGCGGAGCTATTGAGAAAACAAAAAAGGGGGGTCTTCAAAATGGCGGAAGGAGGGGTGGGGGGTGGGGGGTCTATGCACCAAGTTGCAATTTTCACCTGATATATAACCTTTGCCGAAAACCGCAAGTCGATATCTTTTTTAGTTTAGGAGCTATTAAGCTCCAAAGAGCGGCCGGCCGGCCGGCCGGCCGGCCGGGAACGTAACTTAGCCACATATATATTCGGAATCAGGAAGTGGCGAAACACATTTTGGCCAAATTTGAGGTCGATCGGACGACATGAAATTTTGTTAGGATTATAGTAGGTGAGATTGTTAAGAATCTCACCTAATAACACATATATAGTGTTCGAAACTTTTCCTCAGGAAATTTACTTATTTTGCTACTCGAGATTCATCTGGTTGAGCCACTCTAAGTGACTGGAGAACGTAAATCATCATCTCCATTGGTTTGTGTAGATTTTAGGGTCAAATTAATATTTTACCAAGGCGTGACAGAGTAAATAAATTATATCAGATAAGGGGTTTCAATGAATTCCTTAACAGGTGGCGAAAGGATGCTGAATTAGAAATTTTGAAGAGGCTGCTCTCAGCATGGATAATTTCTTTCATCATGAGAACTTTTTCTTCTACTGGCAGTAACAAAAAAAAGCAATTTTCTCTCCATACATTAACTTTTTTCTTCTAGTGCTTCAGGAGTTAAATGCATAGGATAGATGAAATTTTACCCTGCAACACCACCAACAACAAAATGTCATCAGGGCTAACATTATTAAAACATACAACTATCGAGAACTCAACATGTGTTGCTTGTTATTGACTCTTGGGCTAGGGAATTGACGAAGGACGGAAAGGGAAAAGAAAGATTGTTAAAAAGCCAATCACAAGCTTCCCTGAGTTTATGAGAATTGTGATTCTTTCATTGAAATATCAGTTAATGAACAAATTTTATAGAAATATGTATATAAATAAGCCATATTTTATTTTCAAAATAAAAATTCAATGCTCTGAAAAAAAATATACGTTTACTGTATTGAAAAATAAGAAAAAACAGATAAGACTTTACACATTTGAAAAGTTTTAGGTAAGGTCAAATCTGACTGAAAATTTGAATAAATAAATTTCTTGTTATTTAAAATCTTTTAGAGTAGTTTAAATCAGAATCAGCGATATTACAAACATATGCCCTGCAAATATGAGATCGATCGGAGGTGGAAGATCGAACTGAAGCATTGCAATAGCTGTGATTATAAAAAAAAATCACAGATAGTTTATGAACATTTTTCTTATGTTTCTTATGTATGAACGTTATCAACTTACCGGACACTTATTTGGTTTTTCGCCACTGTGGACGCGCATGTGAATGAGCAGTTTGTAGCGTGCATTAAAGGGCTTGAAACGCCTGGGACATCCTATCCAAAAGCAAGAAAACTCTTCACCACGTCGTAGTTCCACGTGCCGCTTTTCAATGTGAGACACCAGTGTACATTGATCCGCAAATTGCTGATTGCAGTCAATCCAGCGACACTCAAGTATCTCATTCTCCTGACATTTTTCTTCAAGGTCAATATCCTTCAGCAGCATTTCCTTGGGAGCTTCTTTCTGAACCTCATTCCATATGTCCTTATACGTCCTTTTAAGCTTTTCCGGATCTGAGATTGTGTTGAAATTCTCAGCAGGATAGCTGTAGGAATCTGTTTGTTGAGGTGAGGGATATTGATCCAAGAAGGTAGTGTCGAAATAGTCATCGATGCGGAGAGACATTGGTGGATCCTGGCGATATTGGTTTTTGACTATGGTCTCGATTGGCGGCAAACGATCGATTCCTACATCACCAAAACCAATCCATGGATCAATAATTGGAGATGAACAAGGAGACTGATTCTTAGACTGGCAGTTGATCTCATCGTAGTTGTAGTAGTCAAAATCATTTCTAGGAGATATTGCTTCAGCTTCTGAGCTGAGACTCTGATTGTATTTAGCAATGTCCTCAGGTTCAAATTTGAAGATCATGTCATTTTTGGTGCAATTTCCTACAAAGTTAGATTTCTTCAGAAGATCAGCCGAGTTGATTATGGAACATGGGGTATCAGCCAATGAAACAAAATCGGTTGTCAAGGTGGTGGGTTCGGGAACAAATTCACTGACCACAGGTGAGATTTTGCAGTTTTGCAAAGGTGATGTTGATGTGGAGAAGGGTTGGAATGGAGGTGGAATGAAGAATGTGGATTGATTCCTAGGTGAAGTGGGAGTTAAGACTGTGATTTGTGTGCTTGGAATATTCCATCCGGAATCCATATCAAAAGACGGAAGATCCTTCACAATCTGATCCTTCTCTCTTAAAATGTCCAAAAACATCCTCTCAAGTTCACTTATTAAAAACCAACACGACAGAATCACAGATCTCAATTGAACAATAAAACAAGACAAATTCTAGATCCCGATCACTGTTCACATTTCCCGCTTAAATGAGTCTCTCGGGATATGGCATGAGAAACACGTCCGATCTGCTCAAGATTCAGAGAGCCTTTGAGATTTGAACAGTGAGCTGATGAAGATGTAGATGACTTCTGAACGCTTTTTGCTCCCTCGATGGTGTTCTTTTTTGCTCCCACTTGACAATCCATGTTTTTCCAGCCATATGTGTGAGGAGCATATGTAAGAGAAATTCATCAAGAGGAGATCTCTGAGCTGATCTTACGCTCAGAGATCAAATGGAAAGGAGTGAACACAGGAGAGAAAATGAAACTACTTTTTTTTAACCATAAACACAGAAATCTCTCATTTGATTTTTTTAAGTGGCTTTTTTCTGACATTTTAGAATTGTATGCAGGACAACGTAATCCTCCAGTACTTCGTCAAAGTAACCAGATGGTTACGTACAAGACGAGTTTTTAGTATATAGTTGTATGCGTTGTATGTATCTGCATAAAGGCAATCACTTGCGACAATTTCGGTTGATAGTATGATTAAGTTTGAATTTCAATTTGAAGTAAACCTGACAAAAATAGTGGTCATTACTATTCTTAATTGTTTTAATATAAATTTTATTTAGCTTGCAAGTATATAGGTGTGGGTAAATTTTACAGGTAATTATGATAATTATTCGGCAACATATTATGTCAGTATCAGACAGATTAAATTATGCTTTGGAAACATTAAACCGTGAAAAATAGAATAGTTCACATTCAATGGTAGTTAATGTGTTACCAGCAAAGAGAACTGGAGGCATGACAAGTCTCAAATTCTAGGACGAGAAAGTGGAGGATAAATGGATTCAATACGCCCATAAATTAGTTTGCAATCGGAAAAGTGTGTGTTTGACATGCAACAAGAGCGTAGAACATCTTCAGGGAGAGGTCTTCCCCTCCAAAGTATCGCCTAATTTACAATCCGGGAAGATATATTGCATTTTATAACTGTTTCAACAAATAAACAAATAATTATGTGAGAAAAAGGAACAACAAAGGGAATTAGGGTAAGAGCAAAATTGATTTTGGTTATTCGATTTAATCTCCAATTCATGCTGAATTAAATCTCAATTGTGGCACCGTATAGAATAGACTACCATGAATGATGATGGATGTTATGGAATACGATATATAATTCTCCTACAAAATAATAAAATCTTAAGCATTGCATCTGGGTCTTCTTTTACTGCGATCGCGATCGAGTGATTCAGTTGAGAATCGCATAAAGAAATTCAATGTATGGGGTCACAAATTGGGATTATTTAAAGAAAAACATAATGAACAAAAAATGTTAACACTTGTCTCCGGGAAAAACCTAAAATATCATTTAATAGTGTTTTATAGGGTTTATTTTTTACTCCTCGAACGTCACCATATAGAAGAAAATCTGATCCCTACTCACTCGTACAAATTGTATGTACATTTTGAGACACAATATGATTAATGAGATTTTAGGGTGTTTAAAATTGTCAACATTCTCCTTTTGAAGGGATTCGGTTTGATTTTGGGTAGTTTCCCTTTTAAAAAAAAATCTCATACTTCTCTCTTTCAATTTTACACATTTCCATCATTGAGTACGATCGTCCAAAAATTTAGACGATCATCCCTCAAGAAAAAAAAGCCCAAATAAGCTTATGGTAGATGAGATTCTTTACAGGTCTCCTGGTGCTTGCAAGTTGGAATGAGTGAAAATTCGATTGCAAGTTGAATTTTCTGGGTAAAGAAATGCGTCGAGTAATCTGTTCTTGTCGGCCGAAATGGGTAAAATTGCAATTTGTTAAAAAGCTAAATATAACTCTCAGTTATAAAAACATTTTAAAGAAACAAAAACAAAAAAAACACAATTTCAAGCTTAATCAATTTGCATAAATCGGTGGCCCTTCCAACTACTTTTTGAAATTACTCAAAAATACGTCGTGAGATTTTTTTTCATTTGCGCCTATATTTTTTTAGGGATTTTCTAGGCGGATTCTTCGTCCATATACGATAATCTAGTGAAAAACTTAGATCAGCTTACTCCATGTGACATTTTTATTGTAATTAAAATTCGGATTGCATATAAAATTCGATTTGCAGATCAAATTAGAAAATGTTACGCAGTAATTTTGAACAAAATTTTTGAAATACGCAAATTTGAGCAAGAAACGATATAGTAGGAAATAAATATATCAGTATCATCTACAATTATTAGATATATAAAAGTAATCATCAAAATCGATGAGAGGCGAGATGATTGAGTTTTAAAACGTTTTTTCGGTCAGTTACTTTCTTTTGTATACTTCTTCTGAATGTAGGGGAAACTGGGGCACCAACAAACACGAGGTAGCACCAAACACTGCAATTTTTTAATAGGATATTCGACTTCAGAGGACAAGATTTATAGAAATTTTTAGGCATTATAGGGATGCTTCTCCACTGAAGAAAATGGTCAAGATACAGTAGAGTCTCTCAAATCTGAATCTCTCAAATTCAAACGCCGTTTGGATTCAAAATGTCAATTGTGAGGTTATGTTAGAAGGTCCGTATTCTAGGTGTATGAAAATCATATTTATGTGCTTCTTCCTGAATGTTTACATACATTATAGTCGTGTAAAATGAAAAGGAAGTATGTTACCAAAAAACTTGCGAGAAAGTACGAGAATTTGATTCAAAGTACAATTTAATCTCACGCAAATTTCGTTAGTTTTGAAAAAATCGTTCGAATTTGGGAGGTGAGAAATGTCAAAAATACCCCCCGAGCGTCGTTCGAATTTAGAAGACTCTACTGTAGTCCAAATAGTTTAGAAATAAAAATTATTGTTTGATGCTACCCCGTGTTTGGTTGTGCCCCAGTTTCTTCTATACTGTTTTCTCCTTTGTTCTCTCATACAACTGGTAAAAAACAAAGGAACTTGGGATCCTTTGAAAGTCATGATTTTTTGACGTGTAAGTATTTTACTAATCGAATAAAAATAATGAAAAAGTCATTTTTGAAGTTCACTCATATGAGAAAACTGTTGTGAGTAACAAGATTTCGATAAAACACGATTTATTGTGCTAAAACGACACTAGTGAACCTTTTAAAGGATCCAGCATTTCGGGTGATGTTTTGAATCGATGGCAAATTTCTGGCTTAAACAGATACGAAAAATTCGTATCTGTGTTCACAGAATTCTGTGTCAGCCAGTT
This sequence comes from Phlebotomus papatasi, assembly GCF_024763615.1. NCBI lineage: Eukaryota > Metazoa > Arthropoda > Insecta > Diptera > Psychodidae > Phlebotomus > Phlebotomus papatasi. The sequence goes on along the minus strand of NC_077222.1, from coordinate 112,203,163 downwards.
GAATGGTGAACATCACGGATCAAGATGTGATCAAAGTTCAAGTGCAGTGTAGCAACTCCCACCTGTACGTGATTTTCCCTGCCACATTCGATACCTGATGAAGAGGACATCCATCCTCGAAACGTCGTAGAGAATAAAATTGTGAAAATCAAGAATTGCTGCTACATTCTGTCGAACCGAAATTCTTCTGAAACATATTCCATTTGATGACTCTGACCTATATGCAGTAGACTCTCGCTAATTCGGCTCTTTTAAGATCGGGCTACTTTTTAATTCGGGCAGCAGTTAAATGTAGCAGCAAATATGTTTAAATTTGCCATGCTTTATCTCAGTTGTAATGTTATTTTGCATTATTTAGGGGCTTTCATGAAGTTTACATTTAATATGAGCATGTAAACTTAATATGAGTATGCAGATAAACAAAAAATCGTTGCATTACAAACAATTTGATGACCGAATTTCTCTTTAATTCGGTTGACATTTCGGTCGCATGCCCGAATTTGAGAGAGTCTACTCCCCATAGCAAAATTCCGCGGAAATTCCAGTGTAAAATTAGCGTTCAAATTGCAAAAAATCCGCGGAATTTGACGCAAAAATTCCACTAAGTTTTCCAGGGAATTTGGAACCGGTAATTCCATTGAAATCATAGCTCTTCATGGAATTTCAAGTACGAACCACTGGAATTCCAGCGTTAAATTCCGCGGTGTTCCATGGAACATTTATATGGAAACTCCATAGACTTAAAAGACATAGACTCTTCATGTTCAAATTTTCCCTTGGAACAACCATAGACTTAAAAGTATTTTAAGTCTATGGGAAACTGACACGTGAAACGTCCGCGGGATAAGCTGGAAAAATCGTATGGAAATTTCCACTATCTTTCCATAGGTTTTTATATGGTTTTTTCCACTTTTTTTTCTCGAATGCCAAACAAATAAAATGATGGTGTTGTAACAACGTGGATAATTTGTTTCCAAACCTTCCGCAAGCACTTTTAGTGATTCATATGGCAATTATAATATAATTAATTATGCGACACTGCATTTCGTGTAGATAATAGTGAAGTGATTACATTAAATAGGCCGCCAACCTAAAATAAAACTGTTTTTATGTCATTTAATATATATTTTAGGAAAAACCATTTTTTTTATAAAATATTTTTTTTATTGCTCAAAGTGTTAATTCGTTATTGCTGGTTTAGTAAAACATATTATAATCCTCGTAATCTTCGCTATTTCTTTAATATTCGAAAGTAAAATCACGAGGTGCATGTGACAGCTTCATTTTTTCTCCATTTTATTTTGGTGGAAAAATCCACATAAATTCCACGAGCATTTCCATGGATGTATTTCTATATAAAAAATCTAGCATAAATCCATTAAATTTTCCTTAGAACATATTATGGAAAATTTCTATGGAATTTTTTAAGGAAAAATAGTGGAAAATACCGAGGAATTTTTCGCTTGTTATTCCTACTCCGCTTTCTTTTGCTATGGGGTGTCAAACAAATAAAATGGTGTTGTGACAACGTGGATAATTTATTTCCAAACCTTCCGCAAACATTTTTAGTGACTCCTGCGACGAATTATAATATAATTAATTATGCGACACTGCGTTTCGCGTACATAATAGTGAAGTGATTACATTAAAGAGGTCGCCAACCTAAAATAAAACTGTTTTATATCATACAATATCTATTTTATGAAAAGTATTTTTTTTATAAAATAGTTTTTTTTAATCTAAAGTGGTAATTCGTTATCGCTGGTTCAGTAAAACTTATTAAAATCCTCGTGATCTTTGCTATTTCTTTAATATTCAGAAATAAAATCACGAGGTGCATGTGACAGCTTCATTTTTTCTCCATTTTATTTATGTGGAAAAATCCACATAAATTCCACGAATATTTCATGGATACAGTATAGACTCTCGCTAATTAGGCTCTTTTAAGATCGGGCTACTTTTTAATTCAAGCAACAGTTAAATTTGAAAAAAGTTTGTGGCCATTTTTCAAGTTCGATTATTATTAATCGAGTCGAGGCATAAAAATACTTGTACATGTCTTCCCCAGAAACGGGCCACGTCAATAGCGGCTGAATTAGCCGTCATCAAATCTCCTGTCTCACATGATACAGGAGCTAGTGGACAAACATATAAGTGGGGAGTAGTTTGAACCACCCCACAGTCACACAGAACGTCTCCTTCCAAGAAACCCCATCGCCGTCTGTTATCCCTTGACCGCGCAACTCCGCTTCTCAAACGATTTAGCGCTCTCCAAGTTTTCCAGTCTTGCTCATCACCAGGTTGGAGATTTTCCTTGGGCTCAACAAAATCTGGAGGGAAGGTATTCTTCCACAGATTAAGTTTTGCCTCCTCCGGTGTTGTCTTGAGACACGTAACAGTTTGACTGAAACTCTTGCGAGATTTCAGCCGCTGTCGTACTCTTACCTGACCATAGAGTAAATGTATTGGCTCTGTAGAAGCCTTCGACATTTCCTTCCTGGAAATCACTTGTCTTCTGACCTGTGGTGGAGCAATTCCCGCTAGCGGATATAATTTGTTTACCGGGGTGCTTTTTAGACACCCTGTGACGATGCGCGCGGTATCGTTAAGAGCGGTGTCCACTTTCTTTGCATGTACCGATCTCTCCCATACCTCAGCCGCGTACTCCCCTGCGGAGAATGACAAAGCTAGAGCATAAGTGCGTAACACTTTCAGCTGAGCGCCCCACTGAGTATTTACAAGTTTACGTATGTTACGCGTTTTTACTTTGTCCTTTATGTTATTGCAGTGGGTTTTGTACGTTAGAGATCTATCAAGGGTGTCTCCGAGATATTTGGGTGTGAAATTATGATTCAAAGTTCTTCCTTCCCACTCCACCACATTCAGTCGTCTTTTTGCCCATCTATTGCGCAAATGAAAACAACACACTTCTGTTTTCGAGGGGTTGGGCCTTAAGTGATTTTCCCTATAGAACTTTGAAAGTTCAATAAGGCTGGTTTGAAGATGGGCTTCCACATTTTCAAATGTAGATGCTTCTACAGCCAATACCAGATCGTCCGCGTAAAGGAAGGCTTTTGATGGAGACGGAAATGGCTGATCATTTGTGTAGATGTTAAATAGCATGGAAACTAAAACACTTTGTGATAAGCCATTTTTCTGCAGTCGCCATAAGCTCTTTTGACCACGAAACTCAACGAAGAAATGACGGTTTTGTAAAAGAGTACCGATCATTTGTGTGAGCCCGTAGTCAGATGTAAGCTTTTGGTTAGAAGAACTCTGTGATTTACTGTATCAAAGGCTGCCGAGAGGCCAACGAAAGCAACACCAGTAATCTTACCTTCCTCAAAACCATCTTCAATGAATTGAGTCAGGTTTAAGACTTGGTTTGAGCTGGATTTTCCTGGACGATATCCAGCTTGCTCGCTGATCAACTTTTCCTCTACGACAGTTAAAATCCTATTCAACAGCATTCTCTCACAGACTTTAAAGAGATGACAGAGAAGTGAGACAGGTCGGTAGTTTTTTGGGTCGTTAATGTCTTTCCCAAGTTTGGGGATCGCTACTACGTGAGCTTTTCGCCATGCTTTCGGTATCTTGCGATGTGATAAACAGTAGTTGAAAAGTCCAAGGAGCCAGTCAATAGTCCTGGGCCCAAAACTCTACACTTGTTCTGAATACAGGCCATCATAGCCTGCCGCTTTCTTATTCTTCATCGACTTGACAGCCAAAACAAGCTCATCTACACGAAATGATGCAGAAAGGTGTTGAACCTCTGTAGTGGGATCTCTAATAAACTTTGGCTTCGCAGAAAACTGAATTTAAATTTTCACATTATCGCAGCGCTACTAGTGGTGAATGTTTGAACTGTCATATTAAAATACTTATCGATACAAACACACAAATTTAGGTCAAAATGTTAACTAGAACCTGAAATATAGGCTGATGCTCGACAATTTTTCTTTTTGACCCCTTACAGCTCGGGTTAGGGGTGTACGAGGCACTTATGTTAGCTATTTTATAACACACTAAATTCTCGGCCCGATCCATGCTACTGAACTCTAAAAGTAACAGCATAGAAATACAAATAACTACATTTATTCATTCACTCATTTTCAACCGCTTATCCCTATTGGGGTCGCGGGCCACAAATAACTACAGTTTGTTTATTTTAATGCCCAGCACACAATAACTTTTGTTTGTAAACATGTTTTCAAAACTTCCTATGAGAATGAGCAAGATGACTAGATCTATATCTCACTCACTCTCATTGAAATGTCAAAAACATGTTTACTAAATAACAGTTATTTATTTATTTATTTTATTTATTAAAGAAACCATTTATTGTGCGTTGGGCATAAGAATAATGAAAAAATAATAATAATAATAATACTGGAACAACATTCCATGAAGGAACAAGGCCTCCCCACAAGGGGATTTCTAGACATGCATTATTATTTTTTTCTTGTACGGGATGAGGTTGTCAGTCCCATGCCCGTGAAACCAAGTGCAGTGAAGCTCACTGGATGCAATCAAAACACCTTTAACGCCAGAAAAATTCCTGGTGATTCGAACCCGGGCCACTTCCATCATAATGAAAAAATAGCGATTTCAATATAAGTGGCGAAAAGTGAGACACTGACGAGAAGCAAGTGATTCCACCCTATCAGGTGAAAATTGCAACTTGGTGTATTGATCCTCCCAACCCACCCCCCCCCCGCCCCCCATGCTTCCTTTTGGGCTCAAATTTTAGTATGTTATAGTTGGACCTTAGAGATATCACTTAATAAAATTTAAGGTTTCTCTACTTCTCTGGTCCGGGCTAGAAGGCGTTAATTCTTTTTTTTTTAGTTTTTTGGTTCTTATTGCCAGAATTAAATCAATGAAGGCATTTTGCAATGCTGTCGTGAAGAACGCTATATTTTCAAATTTCTTTTTTTTTATAATAAGCTAATCTAGGCTTATCTGTTCATTTATCAGTATAATAATTTCACAAGAAACTTAAACTTGAATTATTTGTTCCAGAATTCTACATTATATCGCAAAAAAAAACCCTAAATCTGCTCAGCAAAGACCAAATAAATTGTCTTGTTGCAATATTTGAAAAAAAAAAACATTTATATTAAAAGAAATTATGATATAAATTTCGAATTAGTTTTCAAAACATCATTTTTTTTACAGATATTCGTAAGCTTGTAGAAAAATATTATATTTAACATGATTTTTTCCCAACATAGTGCTATTTACCATATTCAACAAACTTATGTAAACTTACTAATAAAATTAAAGTATTTTTCCTTGTAAAGTTTGCGTTTTAAATTGTTTTCTTTACATTTTATTATGTTTTGCGATAAAAAAAACTACACCTTCGAGAATCACTCATATAGGATTTTACACCTGTTGTCTTTATAATAAATAGTAGCACTATTTAAATAGGTGTTAAGTGATTAATAACACAGCTCGTGCAGAACAACATTTTTTCCAAGATGAATGAATTTCTCCTAAATATCTAATTAACCCTCTAACGGTGTTTTCTTTAATAGGCGAAAAAAAAGTTCTAAAACAATGTTTTCTAGGATAATTATGATCCAATAAAGTCGAAAAAATCATCCATTCTTCATTATCTCTTTTAGTTTAGGCGCTACGTGAGAAAATATAAAATTTTTTGAAACTCTCTTTGCTTCTAAAATTCACATTTTTAGTTTTTTAAAATTTTTTAAATAAAATATACAAAGTAGAATGACATATCTTTCAGTAAAAAATAAATTTATTTTAGTCAGATAACTTTAAATCGGTATTTTTATGGAAATTGGAAATGAGTTTTTTTGCACAAATATTTTTTGTTGCTTTTTCTCTGACCTGACACACAAAATTGGAAATAGCAACAAAACGAAGAGTCAAAATAAGTTCAAACTTTCGAGAGATGTTTATAAGACTATTACCGAGGACACTATAGCACTTTTAAATAAATAAAACCTTTATTGTCGCTGTAAATGTGATTTTTGTGAAGACCGCCTGGAGGCGGTCTTACCCGTTAGAGGGTTAATTTAAATTGTGAATATTTAAATTATACAATGATTTCTTAAAAAAAAAAGTATAAAAGTGACATTCTTTCTTGAGTTTAAAGTTTAAAGATTTAAGATTTAAGAAGAGAGTTTTAAGTGTTTGTTTCCCAAAATCTCGTCATCAACGTTAAAAGAAACAATTTTGAAAACTCGTTAGTTTTTCTTTCTGTCATTTCACAAACTATATCGACTCATATAGATTCTTATTCATCCGAAATAAGCAACTAATGAAGGAAATATGACAGAAATCTTGACACTTTTATATATTTTAACGGCTTCAATAACAACATTTGGATGTTTTACCACATTTTATTGTGTCTCGATGTCTGAGTCTTGGGGTGTGGGAAAATTTTTTTCACATTAGATTGAAATTTGAAAAAAATATAAGCTACTGAAGGAGACGGAAAAAACACTTGCCTCCAGTCAATTTTAGTGACTAATCTGCAACTTAACTCTGATACTTTCAATAAGGTATTGGCCCCATCCACGCTATGGGAAACATTATTTTTAAATTCCCACCAAAGCATTATGACGTGGCCAAATGCTTAATGTTCATTCAGATATTATCCTCCCTTCCCTTTGCCAATGAAACGCATGAGATCGTAAGGGTGAAGTGCATTAGCGATCAGCACAGACGACGCAGACTCCTTGACACCATCATCATCTCGCACTTGGGTATTAAAAGGATGGCATGAGAAGAGATCTTGGGACATGGTGTTGAACCACCGATAAAACAACTCAGGAAAATGGCTGTTTAATGATTCCCATAAAACTACTTGAAGTGATTTTATATTGAGTGTTAACAATTTCAAAAAAGTGAAGGATCTTAAGGAATACGATAAGTTGTTAGAGTCTGCATACAGCAATTAATAAAATAACTAACAGCAAAGCGGTTATACTTTGTAGGCAGTTTGTATCCTTTTTCCTCATAAAATTGAAAAATGTCACACATGATATAAAGCCATCAGGCATGTCGAAATAAATAGTATATTTCCATATTTCTCACAAGAAATCTCACAATATTTCTCACTGTTCGAATTCAAAAAGAGAGCATTTTAATTTAAACATATATATAAACGATTTTTTTAACTTGTCAATGACCTGGAATATAAACGGGAAGAGATATCAGCTTCCTGTCTTCACAGACGCCCAATAAAAAAAACATTATCTTCAGACGACTTTTTTCCTTTTCCCCCAACCTGTGCCATCCCTTCCATGTTTCTTGGTTTATTTTGAAAACGGCTCATCCGATTCCGACTTCTTTTATTTTTTTGATATGTTTTGTTTAAGGTCAAAGTTTAAGTACTCTCGAGAGCCTATTTTTCAACTGATTTGATTAAATTTGGATTTTTTTGAAAGGGCTTGAAATCAGTAATGATTCGGTAAAATATCTATATAAGATTTATCTATCTCGTATTTACATTTTTATTTGCCCGTATGCTATTTTCCACCCCCCTCCCCCCTTCCCTTGAAAAAGCATGTTTTTCATGGGATTGTTCGAAAACGCGTTGTGCGATTTTTTTTCATTTTTGGATATGTTTTAACGATAACCTATGCGGACATTTCGTTCTTTTATGTAAATATCGATGAATCATTGCTAATAACGGGTTTTTAAGATCAAATCTTTAAAAGGCTCAAATTTCTCAACCGAATCGTATCATGTTTGGTCTCGTTGGAAAGGTTTTAGAATTTCTGTCAAGTATGAACCGATTCCAATCGATTCTGAAAGGGTAATGAACCAGTTCATAACCAATAAATAATTTTTATTCGAAATTCACTTTATTACTCCTAAAACATTTTGGGCGATCTTTTGAGTGATTCAATCTGTTCTATAAATCGGTTGTGAACCAGTAAACGGTAAATAATGCAAAAGTACTTTTAAGGTACAGCGTCTAAATCACGATCACGAGTTCGAGCTTTCCACAAAGCTGGAACGCTTCGCCATCCCTTTTTATGTACGTATTTTAGACCGTATTATGAAATATCATATACCTTTATAAAATTTAACCTTTTATATGTATACAAAAATCTTAGCATAAATAACTATGGATTAATATGTCTTATAAAATTAAATGCCTTACTAAGTGATCTGATTTTTAATAAAAACTAAACTTTAATAAACGAACGACCGGGTGTACGTACAAGTAGCGAAACATAATAAAATTCAAAACTTCAGATTTCTAAAATAATACTAAAATATGAATGACTTCTTAGAAGGCAAAGATTTGAAATACATAATGTAACTAAAAATTGAGGGATTGTAATAAAGCGTGGAATCGAATGAATTTCCCCATGGAAAAATGGCTCTCAAATTTTAGTCGCAGTAGATTAAAAAAAACCTAATGCAGATTTGGAAAGGTCATTTTCTAAGAAGGTGATTATTCAGCTTTCTGGACCTTGTTTTGGCGGACTGTCGTTGCTTACCTGTACGATGAGGTGCAGGTTGGGCTTCATAAGTCACTAAATCATTCTTCTTCTTAATTTTATGAACTAGGTACAGTAGACTCTCTCTCAATCGGGAATATGGGGCGAAATGTCATCCGGTTTATCGATAGATTTGGGCGTCAAAGCCTCCACAAAAAGCGCTCAATTATAAAGAATCACGATAAAATAGGAAGAACTACAGCGAGTTTAAGCGAATTAGCTTCATAATTAAGCGTGAAAATTGTAAACAAAATTTGACACCCGATTGAAAAAGAGCCGATTGAGTGAGAGTCTACTGTAGTGTGAAATACCCGTCTTTTTGGCCACATCTCGGAGGGATAGAGAAGGTTTCCTCTTAACACTTGGAAGGACCCTAGTGGCAGCCGCTGCCAATTTAGTTTTCAATTTAATTTTTTATAGTCAAGAATATATCATTTCGCCTGGAGGCCTGATTGAATGCGTGCATAATTTATCTGGCTATTTTTTCGTTATAAAATTTTTAATAAAAATTAAATATTAATGTAAATATATTGCAAAAACAAAAAACTGCACTCGGAAGGACCAAGTGGCAGTTGCTGCCATATGCATTTTATATGGGAGTTTGACGTTCTGCAGATGTTATTTTATTGATTGTTAGTGTATAAAAGCCTTAAAAGAACAAATTGAAAGTGTTTTTGCAAATTATTGAGAAGAATTATGGGAAATATTGAATTGGGAAATATGTATGAAATATGAATAATTTTGGGAATTATTCAATTTTTCTCTTACTTCCCAAAGCTAAAAATCCATTTTGTTAAGCGAAGTTAATAGAAAATAGTTAATAGTATTAACTATTGTTCATAAAGTAGAATTTTTGCTTTGAAAAATAAGAGAAAAATTGAAATATTCAAAGGCTGCCTCATCCAAAGGCACACCACTTTCCCTGACGCCATGATTCTGATAAAGATGAAAACATCGAATGGTTAAAAATCTTTAGATACAGTACCCAAGGAGATGAAATTTCTGATTCAGACACCAGAAAAGGACTGACTAAAGCTCCGAATGTTAAAATATAATTCAAAATATCAAAATATTATGTAAAATCCGATAAGTGGCAGCGGCTGCCACTTGGTCCTTCCGTGACACTTTTAGTTAGGGTTCTACGAAGTGTTAAGGTACCCCAGCACCCTTTTCTCCATGTCGCGGTCTTGAATTCCAGTCTTCCTACCACCAGCTTGCTTTCGGATAAACGTCTTTGTGTCCTTGAATCGCAATACAGTAGAGAGTAGACTCTTCGATATCCGGCTGACTGGGGGACAAAATGACATTTAGGTTTTTTGAATGATCAACGGTTTTTCTATTTTGTGCAGTGTGAATTTATTTTCTGTCTGACAAAGAAAAAGAGAATTTTCTTCATGGTGTGCTTATGTTTCATTTTTTATCACAATTATGTATTAAAAACTTCGATACAATGATAATAATACTTTAATTCACTCTGGACAAACTTCATGTTTAGTGAAAATAATTTTGAATATATCAACCGCTAGTGTTTGGCAGCTGTCACCCGGACATCGAAGTGCTGGATAACGAAGAGTTGAGTGTACTACCTTTCGGACTGTTGAGCGCGACTTTCCGGTGAATTTTTCTATTTCCGCATAAGTCGCATTTGGATTTTGTAGGTAAATGTCAACTATCTGTTGTCGGATTCTCTCCATCTTCTTGAGATATCTCAACCAAAAATCAATATTTTTTAACGAGAGTGGTATCAAAATAAAACTAATGAAATGCACTAAAAATGACAACTGACAAACAAAAAGTAAACAATATAGTTGAAGCTATCAAAATCCAAGTATTGGGGAAATTCAAACGATTCCACGCTTTACTGCTCTCACTGTGGAGTGCGACTGCAGAAAAAAATGATGTGTTGTTTAGGTCACTGATCCTTAAAGGCTTAACGGACTTATTCAAAATATTATATTCTACATAAAGAAAATTCTTGCTAATTCAGAAATTTCACGCCATTTTTATCGATAACAAACCTTCTTATTTTTAGGAAAAAAAAATAAAACTTTGATAAATCATTTTTTAAAGTTGACCTACTTGCTGAACACGTACGAGGGTTTCTTGGAGATTACCCATTCACTAAATTATTGTTTTCTGTAATTTGATATTGTACGAATAATGGCAAAACGAAAGAGATATCAAATATATTTTGAGCATGTAATATTATAGTTGCTTTAGAGAGCATTGAAAACGAAAAAAAAATCCTCAAATGTTGGGATAGCTTGTTGAGCATTAGAAACATAATCTCTTGGTGTTAATTTATAAACTCCTAAAATAATGGATATTTGGTTAAACTTGCGACACACATAATAAAATGTTGATTAATATAAATTATAAACAGCCGTGCGGCTCTCCTGGAGCCTATCTCAACATTCATGCCATCCCAAGAGAGAGTTCAACGATTCTGGTATGGTGAAGGAGCTGCGAGCATCTGGGATTTCTAAACTTTTTTACTTACACCATACCCGTTCTCTTTTGCCTCTGCAGAATCTTATGGTTCACATTCAATGATCCTATTTGAAAAATCATCATCACCATTATTACGCGAGTGTTTGAGGAAACTTTCTTCACTGTAGGCCTCTGCGTGTATATTACTAACATTGGATGCTGTGGCACAAGTGATAAAAAAGAAAGGAATAATTCAAATTACTATTTATCCGAGTGTGTATGTTTATGAAAATGTCGTCTTATGTATAATACTTCCAGTGAAAAGGCTGTTAATTTTTTTCAAGACACACTTCTTGCGCGTGTTTTCAGCCCATGTTGCTTGAGGCTCTTGTACCGAAAAAATATCAACTCTTTTTGCTTAAATTCGCATCATTTGCACACTGAAATTTTCTTTAATATTCGATAATTCATCAGTTCATTAATTACTTCCACTGTTATTCATTTGAAATATTCTCCAAAAAACCTTAATCTATAGGGGGATTTTATATGAGCACCAGAGAAAGAGTATCCCGTGTGACCAGTATATATCGATTTATTCTTTTGTGAATCGGATTTACTTATTTTCGATAGTATCGACTGTAGGTTCTGAAAAAATTAAACAATAGCTGCACTTTTTGTAGTTAATTTAGATATTTCTGAACAGTTACATTTTTTCAAGAATGTCACAATAAATGGTTCAATAATGCGTAAAAGGTCGACATAAACCTGATCTAACAGATACAGATTTAGCGATACTATCAATTCGATAATATCAATTTTTTTATTAGGAAAAAATCATTCTAAAGTACATTTAATGGGAAAAATCGACATGAAACAAACTTCCAAAACTTTTACTTGGATTTTACTTTTACAAAATGGATCTTGTACAACGAGAAAGAATTTTCATACGAAAATAGAACTTTGTCCAGGGACTACATGATAATGTCTTTTCGACAGTATATAGACCATTATAGACCGTCGATTATGAAAATAAAAAAAACTTACACTTGTTATGGATGTTACAAATCTTTATCAAAAGTTACATTCTTTAAGAATGGTACAATAAGTAGTTAAATAATATTTAAAAATATATTATTCACTTAATGTACTTATCTACGATCAATATACTATTGATAAATCTGTATCTGTACTATGATTCGATAGTATCGAAAAGTTATCATTCCACCCCAGATTTATACGATAAGTAATACTAAATACACTGTGTGATACGTTGTGGGTGTCTAAGACAAGAGTGCTAAAACAGAGGGTCATTTATCTTAACCCTCTAACGTTTAAGTCACTGCAGGGTATAACAAAAATTGCATATACAGCGACAATAAATGATTTACTTATTAATTTAAAAGTGCTATAGTGTCCTCGGTAATAGTCTTACTAACATCTTTTGAGAGTTTTAACTAATTTTGACTCTTCGTTTGGTTGCTATCCCCAGTTTTGTGTGACAGGTCAGAGAAAAAGTATGATAAAAATTGTGCAAAAAATCTCATTTACAAATTCAAGAAAAATACAGACTTAAAATAATCTGATTCAAATAAATTTATTTTTTACTTACAGATATGTCGTTCTACTTTGTAAATTTTAATTTAGAATATTGGAAAAAAATGCGAATTTTAGGAGCGAACAAAGTTTCAATTTTTTCATATTTTCGTATTTTACGCCTAAACTAAAAGTGATAATGAAGAACCGATGGTATTTTTGAGTTTATTGGACCATAATTAGTCTAGAAAAAATAATCTCAATCATTCTTTTTGCATATTTAATAGTTGGACGTTAGAGGTTAGAAATTCGTTTGTCGCAGTCATGTCGAAATTTTTTATGATTTTTTTAGTTTTTTATGTTTATTAAAAATCTAAAATTTATATCTCATGTTCAAATTTTTTTATAGTAATTCTATTGAGTTTAAATGGCGTGTAATTTCATCATCTAAAACCCTTCTGAACCAGGCAAGGACCACAAGAACCTATACTGTAATTAAAGGTGAGTTCTTTTTAGAACTTTTTAAGAAAGTATTGGGAAAACTGGGGCACCACCAAACACGGGGTGCACCAAACACTGCGATTTTTAATCAGATTTTCGACTTCTGAAGACAAGACCTATAGAAATTTATAGGCATTTTAGGGATGCTTGTCCACTGAAATAATGCTCCAGATAGACCAAGTAGTTTAGAAATAAAAATTAGTGTTTGATGGTACCCCGTGTTTGGTAGTGCCCCAGTTTCCCCTACACCCTAAAATGTCGGTTTTTACGGCCTTTTTCACATAATAACTAGTGTCTCGCTTAAATAAAACGATCTATATACTGATTAATTAAAAGTAAGTGCAATTAAATTTTTTTTTAAGAAATGAATGCACTTAAAAGGCTTTTACAAAAAATCCAAAAAAAAATCTTTGCATTGATGACTATGTTCAATCTACTGAACAGCTATTCTCATACATTTTTTCCTTAAAAAATATTCTGAATGAAAGGATGAAGTAAGAAAAAATGCATATTAAAAAAAACTATACGTAACCGCGACGAGAGGATTTCAGATTTGACACTACCCTCAAATTAGTTTTGGCACTCTATCGACTCAGGCACTCACAAAAAGGGTCGTACAGTGTTATTTGTTTTCAATTAATGAGAGATAATGATTACCAGAAACAATATTTGATCAAAGTAGAACAAAATCATGGTCTACCGGGTCGTGTAATAAAATAAGTTCTCAAAAAAAGAAGACTCATTAGAGCGAGAGAAAATGTAAGAATTTACACGTATGCCTATAAATAAACATTAATGCAAAAGTGTTATAGCACAAATTCTTTTTTTTGTGCATTTGACAAGCAAGAGAAGAGAAAAAAAAATTTATGCTGCCATGATGATTGTATCTTTATGGAAATTCTGCCACCCGATAATAACTTACGCTTATTTAAGTACCTTTCAAAGGGCGTGAAAAACCATCTGCAAGTTATTTCAACGCTATAACTCTAAAAGGATTTCCTTTTCCCCAAGCAAAAGAGGTGCAAAATTGTGAACCCAAATATTCCAATATACTACGAAAAAAATAACAACAAGAAATAACCAGCAAAAAAGTTGTGTGTATGATCAATTACTCGAAAAAAGGACCCCCACGCTTTTCTTTATTATGTGGTTTTTTTTTACAGCATAACAACTACTATAAATAGTAATGCAACTTCTTAGCCATATATATGACGAAGGCTCCCTGAGCGGCGAACATTGAGAGCATGGCGTCAGATATTCTTATTGAGCATAAAATAGAATGATGCACACCATAATGTTTTGGTATGCCCTCTTTTAATGAATAATAAGCTATATAGAAGTTATGTAAATATTGTTGATCCTTCACCGAGAAAAAATTGGATGGTATTTTCTACAAATCGTGCCTTTAAATTCTACTGTCTCAAAAGATAGTAGAAAATACCATCCTCCATAGAAACTTTCCTTTAGAATCTACCATCTTGACATTTTAAAATTTACTATCCAATGGATAGTAAATTCTAACAGCCGGATGGTAAAATCTACTATCCTCATTTAGATTTTACCTTGCCCTCTCTTAGATTCTAATATCCGGGTAGTAAATTTTACTGGCCGCATATTAGATGTTAGAATTTAACTGGAAGACAGTAAATTTTAACGGAGGATAGTAATTTGGATTGAAATTACTATCCAAGCCAGTAAAATTTGCCATCCTGCTGTTAGAATGTCATTTTGGAATATCGTGTGTGCCGATGCAACGGTTCCCGATATGCTTTGAATACATTATATACTTCACTAGACGATGTACACATGAAGGTGGTCAGACTGGGAATGTCATTCCCATCCAGAGCCATCCAGCTCCGAAACGTTGGCTAGAAAATAAAGGAGGAGAAGAACCAGAGGGGCAATTCACGAAATTAACCAGTCAAAATTTTGATTGTTACTGCATGTTTTCTGTGAAGCGAATTTCGCCACCCCGTTAAAAGGTGCGTCTTCTCGCTAAAAATGGAGGGTGTACAAGGTTTTGGGTCTTTACCTGCTGGAATTTCTGGGTGTACCCAGACAATTTCACCCGCCAGCTCGAGACCGGAGGGTACGATATTTTTACCAAAATCTTACGAAAAAGTTATTTATTTGCATTATTTCATTTAAGTAAAGATACCCAGACACAACAATAATAATAAAATATTGTATTTTAAAATAGATTAAAAAATTTTTATTATCAGAATAAATACAATTTTTCTGATGCTACTCTTAACTCTCGACTCGAGAGGTAATTGGTCTTTACAAACTTCCAACATTTATCATAATTCTTAGAAAATATATGTAACGTGACGACATCTTTAATATCCAAATAATTTTTTAACATTCTAATATTTAAAGTTTAAATTATATTTAGAATTTAAAACGAACTCAACGTTATTTTGGAAAAATGGATTAAAATATAAACATTTATATTTGCACTAAACCAATTTTGCGATATTTATTTTATTTGATATGAAGGATATGAAGCAATATAAGTAACACTATTCAATCTTCAACAAACTACACCAAAATATAAATTATATTGGTATTTGAATTAGAATTAGAATGCTTCTTCAAGTTCTTAAAATATTATAACGACTCCCAATTTTAAATACGCGTCATAAATTATCTGCCAATTGCGTTTTGCCTACTTTTCGGAGAAAAAAGACAGACATTAATTAGGGTTATTTCACTTTTCGCCACACCAAATGTGTCTCCGCCATATTCGCCGCCCAGTCAATTTTGACTGGTTATTTCGTGAATTGCCCCCCAGGTCGAAATTTCTGTGTTTTCTCTATTATCTTTAGATTTTAGACGGACTACTATAAAATTAAAAGTAAGTGTAATTAAATTTTTTTTTAAAGAAATGAATGCACTTGAAAGGCTTTTAAAACATAACCAAAATAATTCTGTGCATTGACTTTGTTTAACCTAATAGGGACCAATTCCTTATCTTAAGTCCATTTGTATTACTCAGAAGCACTACTTTTTAATAAGAATGCTTATTCTACATGCTTCTATTAAAAAAAAGTCAGTCAGAGGTTGTACATATATACCAAAGATAACGTATATGAAATTAGTAAATTTCAAAGCCATTGATAAGCCTAATTGGGCACATGGTGGGTGTGGTTCTTTCATTGCAAATTCGGATTGGGGGCAAATTCGATGTCCGCCTATGGTAGCTGAGATTCGTTACAGGGTACCTCGAAATGTGTGCAACTCGAGGTTCTTGCAAATTGGAAAGCGTTCAAATTCGATTATCAGAAATGCACAAATATGCCTCTAAAACTTTAAAGCCGAATATCTTGGAAACTGAGACAAGGAGACCTCAGACTTGACATCCATTTAGAGCCTTCTTTAGGCTTGAGATAAGCCTAGTTTCATTTGAAAATGAAGAAAATTGTAAGGAAACTGCACAAAAATATCCGAAAAACTTTAAAAGTCAGTTAAATCAGCATTTGTCATAACATAATATTTGTGATTTTGAGATATTTGTAACAAACGTCATACAACATATTTCTTCATAAAGTTTAAAATGATAAGTCACGGGCCGAGAAAGGCTCATTTACGGGAACTTCTGTTGTTCTGCTTTCGCCAAAAGAAATCTGCGGCTGAAGTACATAGAAATCTTGTAGACATTTACGGCGACCATGCTCTATCACAAAGATCACAAACAACATGCAGAGATTGGTTTAGACGCTTCAAAAACAATAACTTACATATATATATACAATATATGTATATATACTATATACAAACAATATATGTAATATGGAAATGAAATAATATTTTCTAATTTTGTTTAATAAAACTTCAGGTTTCACAAAAAAACAGCGAAAATTTTATTGTACACCCAATACATAATTAGAATCGGCGTAATTTTGTTTCTTAAACGCACTTGAGAAAAAGAAACTTTTATAAACCCAATAAAAATTATTTTAAACAAAAATTATCGTAAGTGCCCTTAGGGCAGAATTACATTGACAGTAAAATGCTCACCGTCACCGTCAAAGCCCTCACCGTATTTCGTTGATTTACGCATTTTCATTGTAATTTTTACGCAAATTCTCAATTACCGTGTTACATTATCTCATACTCGGTGGCACTAGGTGAAAATAATATAAGAAAATTGAAGAAATAAAACGAAAATGCGATAAACGGTGAGCAAAAAAACTGTACGAAAAACTGTAGCAAAAAAATCCTACAGTTTTTCTTATTGCTTACCGTTTATCGCATTTTCGCTTTATTTATTCAATTTTCTTATACTATTTTCACCTAGTGCCACCGAGTATGAGACAAGGTAATATCGTAATGGAAAATTTGCGTAAGAATTACAATAAAAATGCGTAAATCAACGAAATACGGTGAGGGCTTTGACGGTGACGGTGAGCATTTTACTGTCAATGTGATTCTGCCCTTAATTATTAAAAGTTTATCAGAATTTGTCTATCTTCTTTTGCTCGTTTGCGTGGGTTGTAGTTTGCAGCAAAAATGTAATATTTCTCATTGAAATGTTCACAAATTCTTCCAAATATCCAAAAACAGTGCGAATAATGCAACATTAAATCATTTTAATTTACTATTTATGAGAAAAATCCCTACCCATTTGTCATAAATAAAAAGCTTTTTGGGACAGGGATAACAGTTTTATTGACTAATTTAGTCAAATAAAGGCGCTTATTATCACTAAAGTAATTGAAATATAATACATTTTTGAAAATTTGAAGTTACGGCTTTATAAAATTTACGATAAAATCTTATTGTGTTTCATCGGACATATATGTATGTATCTCAATATCTCAGCGGAAAAGCATAATAGGATTTCGAGATAATTCAGAAAACCCGTGTTTTTACACATTTTTCAAAATATCTCATGAACAGCTGGATTTCTGATAATTCTGCTGCTCATTTTCGGCATCAGGTATGCTGCAAATATATACCCTGCGAATATGAAGCTTTTCGGAGATGGTTGCCAAACTTAGTGATTATAGTAGGAGTATTTAGTGATATGCATTATTAGTGATATGATTGATTAGTGATATGCACGGTCACTAAACATACAACCAATGAAGAGATTTTCCATCGCTTTCATCCCGGAGGTTGGAACCGACGCTAGGACGGCGATGGCCGCGTAGGGGTGGGGAAAAAACAGAGATGAAAAATAAATCAATCAATTAAATCAATCAATTTATGAAAGAGTCCCACCTAAAAGGTGAGAGGATTGGCAGCATCCCAAGCTCTGCGAAGTGCATGAACTCATGACTTAGATGACTTAGATACTATAGCTCAAAAGTACTTTTGCATTAGTTGCTGAATTGTTGAATTCAGCAGAAAGGATATTGTTCACGAATTCAGTTACTTCGCAGACTTTCCCTACTGGGCATTTTTCTATCTTAAATTTATCAGTTCACAACCGATTTAAACCGATCAGTTATCGGTTATGAACCGGTTAGATTAGTTGATAGATTGAATTGGAGTCCAACCATGATACTATATTTGGTTCAGAAATACGCTCTCTAGAGATTTTTAAACATTTGATCTTGAAGAATCGTTATTAGGAATGATTCAATGGTTCGTACATGAATGAAATATTCGCTTAGGTAATCTCTAAAACATATCCCAAAATGAAAAAAAATCACACGAACTTAAAAATTGACCTATAATGGATCCTCCGAAGGTCCCAAGTCTAGATCTCTAATCGTTTGGACTCTAGGCATGGTAACTCGAAAATTGAGTTTTCCAAACTTCTACCAAATACAACCCCTTAGGAAAACGAAAGTGTTGGTTCCTGTTTCAAATGTTTCCTCCAGTCCTCGTCGTGTTTCAAAACAACCAAACAGTCGTGATAGGAACAAACACAAAGAGAAGTCAATTATGAAGAAGTACTTGAGAACAATAAATGGACAGAACTCAATGGGTCAAGTGGTAGAGCACTCGCTCTATCATGCAAGTGTCCCGGGTTCGAATCCCCTTTAGGTCACTAGGAATTTTCCTGGCGTTTAAAGGTGTTCGGATTGCATCCAGTGAGCTTCACTGCACTTGATTCCACGGCCATGGGACTGACAACCTCATCCCGTAGAAATCCCCTTGTGGGAAGGCCTTGTTCCTTCGTGGAATGTTGTGCCACCATTATTATTATTATTATTAACCTCTAAAACATATCCCAAAATGAAAAAAAAATCACACGAACTTAAAAATTGACCTATAAGGGATCCTCCGAAGGTCCCAAGTCTAGATCTCTAATCGTTTGGACTCTAGGCGTGATAACTCGAAAATTCAGTTTTCTAAACTTCTACCAAATACAACCCCTTAGGAAAACGAAAAAAATATATAACTTAAAATCGAGAGATAAAATAAGACCAAAATTCC
The DNA here is from genome assembly GCF_024763615.1 of Phlebotomus papatasi. Lineage (NCBI taxonomy): Eukaryota > Metazoa > Arthropoda > Insecta > Diptera > Psychodidae > Phlebotomus > Phlebotomus papatasi. The sequence continues at coordinate 112,183,823 of NC_077222.1, read as the reverse complement.
TTTTTCTGACACTCTTATTAAATACACCTAATATTCCGATTACCACAATTTGCATTATGATTTCACTGTTTAGAAAATTCTAAATTTACCAATAGCAAAATTGCTCTTTTTTGTATTGGCCTATAAATTGATTTTTTACCGAAAGCCCATTGTCTTACAAATTAAAATTAATATTTTACTCAAAATTACTTTTTTTTACCAAAATTAAGTTTTGTACTACGAAAATCAAGTTTTTACTGACCAAAATTGATTTCTTTACTGTTACTAATTTGATTTTTTTTGCAGAACAAATTGAATTTCTATTGATCATTTGAACTAATAAAACCAACCAATTAGAGTTTTTCCTTACAGAATTTACTATTTTGCATACCTAAGGTATTTCTACTGACCAAATCTCTTTTTTATTGATCATTGTTTGTCAAACCCATTGTGCTGCAGATTATATTAATTTGAATAGACTGGGTACTTTTCATTAAATTATAAATTCATAAGTTTCCTATACACTCAGTTTGTAAAAGGAAAATAAATTATTATTATTATTAAATTCATAAGATATTCATGTATAAAAATAAAAAGAAAAGTCTCAATAATGATATGAAAGTTATAAACCTGGAAGAACCCTTTAAGAACTATAAGATGCCTGGAACACCAGGTATCTAATAGTTCTTAAAGTGTTAAGCAGAAACTATAATATAAACAATTTAACCTTGAATAAATTGTATAAAAAAAGAACAACTATCGTGCTTTTCAAATTTTCCCTTTGTTCGTAAACACATGAAAAAATCCACAATAAATAAAACAAAAAGGACATTTTCATTTCAACCAAAACATAAAATACCCCCCCCCCAAACCGCTTCATTAAAAATTTTATTGGAAAATGTAAAAATGATGTTAACCATTTCTCTTTTATGATCAAAGGATACAAAAAGCAATGCAGTAAAAAGTCACGTGTTTACTCATCGTCATTCATATTGACCCTAAATGTTAGTGTGGAACTAAATGTAATATAAATAAAAATGGGAAATTCATCTGGATAGAAAATGTGGCTTTTTAGTTTCTCAGGGAGTGGCAAAAACTGTTTAACCACATCATTTTACTTGCGATTAGCAAAAGCTTTTTTTGTATTTGTTCGTTACGAATGGTATATTTAAAAAAGCCCCAACATAACATACTCCTCATTCCAAAATTGTTTATAAACAACAGCCAGAGTTGCACATTTTGGAATTTAATTCCTTCACAGTGGAAAATGCTTCATCTCTTCAGCTGTTTCTGCAATATTTCATAGAGGCCAGATTTTCTTGTGGATTTCTTCATCATTCGCCTACATGTACATTTGCCGGGAGACGTTGATCGAAAGACACTAGTCCAGAAAGTGACAACTGTTATCATGACAGGAGTAGCAAAAAAATGATCACAGATAGCGAGAGAAAAGACTTGTACATTAGAAGGGGAAAATTATGCATAATAAATTTGTAATATATTGCTCTAACTTTAAGAATGAGCACTAATCCATCAATTTTCAGTTACAAATTAGGCCTCTCGCTCATTTTCTGTAGAGATCATATTAGTAGAAATGCATAAATATAAAGTTTAGAAATGTGGTTTTTCATCTATCAGTTATCGATTTATAAGAAAAATGCTAAGACACGAAGATGATTTTTTCGTAATGAAAAAAAAAAAAAAACAAATGAATCCCGTTTTAGAAACCATTCTATTTCTAAAGTAATAAAAATTACAGTGATAGGGATACTGGTTCAAGGATATGAATTCCAAATTGAACTTTAGGACCGTGTAAGCCGTATCAGCATCTTGTGTTATTGTTCATTACTGCCTATAGGAAACTATCTCATCCGCTTTTGTGAAATAGCCTCTCTAATATTTTCAGACCTTAAATAAAAAATTTTAAAACCATTGTAGGATACATCAAGTGTCTTTATGACAGTAATATTTTATTATTATCGTGAAACCGCAAGACAACATTTACATTTGATGCAGACTTGCAATATTTCAGAAAATGTAAAAAATAAGGACTTTTTGATTTTTTTTTGTTTTCACGCAGTTTTTTAAAGTCAATTGCAGTCATCAAGCTATAAGCTGGGGAATTGCAGATTTTAGTTTAGACTTAAAGTATATAGGACATAAATAGTACTCTATTACTAATGAAATTTTACGAAAGAATTCAGAAAGAGAAAAAACACTCCTTATTGAGACTGCCCCATCTTTTCCTATAATGCAATTCCATATTTTTATACCTTTTGAATGCATTTCGAAATTTCTACAAATGTTGTGTCTTCATCCACGTTAATATTATCATTTTCTTCCTTCTAGAAACCTTTGCTTGTTTCCTAGAAACTTTTAAAAAACTTTTCTCTAACTTTTTGGATGCTTAACCCTTGTTTTAGCTACGTTTCCATGTTTCTTGGAGGTGATTCTGTGATTCTAGAGTAGAAGTTCTATAAACATTTCTCAGCTAATTTGATTACGTGTCTGCAATGAAATACCCCTCGATAAAAATACTCTAAAAGATTTATTTTTAAACCGATTTCATCAAGATTGGATTTGATGTAAAAAGTCTAAAATGACGAATACGAGCCAGTTACAAATTGTTTTAGAGATTTTGCCAGGGGTCAGTTCTCCATTTCGGAATACTGATGCATCCAGGCCACGATTGGGTCCCTTATGCTTCCCCACTCCTATTCTATATTACCCCCCGATACGGGTAGCCGTTCTATATCACAGCTCTGTGGGCAATCAGTGCCTCTACTATATCACAGCAGCCCATCTCGGTGTGTGTTTGGGATCAGTGACAGTGAATATTTGTGTATCGACTGAAGTACCACTTTCATGTCGAAACTCTTTTTCATACCAGCCTCTATTGTTTTTTAGGCGTTCACTTTTTGCCAATATGCACCATTGGCATTACTATTATTCATTCATTCACTGGACGAATTCAAAGTCGATATGGCATGAGAAACCTTTTTCTGCTGCTGCTCAGCTTTGAACCCGAGACCTCACAGTCATAGAGCCCCTACTCTATCCACTGACCCCCTTGAAGCTCTTACAAATTGTTTTAAATCAGTAATAAACCTATAGTTCAATTTTTATTGTAAATTCAAAATACATAAATATTTATAATAAATTTAAATTAAGATTAAGATGATTTATGAACCACAAGTTTAAATTGAGCTAAAATTAAAATCTGATCCATGAAAAAATCCTAGGAATACTTAAATTAGTAAATTCGAGCACACAGCGAATTTTCTTTCGCCATTTTTTTCAAAGGGACTCTCGCGAGAGTGCAGGAATTGTGAAGAAAAAAATTACAAAGACACATGTTCACTACTTGAGCACTGTGGATTGCTCTCCCTAAAGAAGCCATCGGCCTTATGATGAAATTTAATTAAGAATTTGTTTCGAAATCATTCTTTCAAGTACTTTTAAGCAGACCTTATTTGCTCATTCATTTATTCACGAAATAGGGATGAGGGGGATGAGGCATATCATCTCGCATACACATTTATCTCTCCTTTTTTGCAACCTTCTCTAAGGAACACATTTGTTACCCTAATTATTTTACAGGTAAAAGTTGTGCTTTGTTTTCAATCTGTATTGTTTTCAATGAATTAAATCACAGATGGTATTCACACTTCAGCTAGACTGCATCATTTCTATGCTAGAGTGGTTTTATTTGAGAAACTACTGATATTGCTAGATTTGTGCCAAAATCTTCTTGGTTTCATCATAAATGCAAAAATTTAGCGCAGTTGTTATCCCAGACTTTAACATACTGGGCACGATACCTTTGTAGAAACCCAGGAAGCCTTCAGTTTTAGACGTTCGGATGACACATTGAATGAATCCTTCGCATTCAAAATGTTTTCCAAACGTTTGATGATGCTGAGCGAATCCTTGTATTTGCAGGCGTTTCTTAATCACATCGAGAGGATAAACCAAGGCTCTGGATGAAAAGCCCGTTAAACTGCCCATAAGCAGGAGACCCCAAGTAGGAAGGTCACTAATAAAATGCATACTGCTCAGCAAAATTCTTCTACTTTGACCGTCAGAAATCGAAACAAATTTAAGCATTGTCTTGTAAAAGAGAGTAATCTTATGATGTTAAAATGAATTCAGAATTTAGAGTGAGTGTAGAAGTTGGTCCATTTGCTTAACATTGAGTCGCTATTTTCCGGATCGCGAAGAAAATGTGGAAAATAGTGGAAATTTTATATAAAACTAGCTTCCATTTAATAAATAAATAAAAATAACGCTATGTATATCTAAGACAAATAAGACCATATGAGGATGAATTCTTAATTTCTATTCCTTTAAAAAAAATTAAAATCAGCGAACGCGTAAAAGAGCTTTTAAAACGCTTCTTTGGTTAAACATTCATATTACGAGTATATTACAGTGCAAAGCAAATATTGCTATATTAATGATAAAAAAATGGTCAGTGATTAAAAAAACGATAAATAAATGTATATATGATTAAAAAAAATAATAGGAATAAAAATAAAAAATAAAACGGCGCTAAGCAAGAATTGAACTCGAGACCTTAGCGTTAAAATCACCGCCCGCTTGCCCACTGTGCCACTGCTGCATCTGCTGGTTCTAGGACTTTCTTTATCATATACAGTTTTGTATGCAATCATTCTGGTCGCTTTTCTTAAAGGAAAAAAAGCAGTTTTTGAGTATGACACAATCCTTATGATGCCTATCCCCGTCTATGTTCTTAATATGAAGCCAATCAGAATTTGATGACTCGATGACCTCCCTTGTTAGAGTTGCACGCATTTCCAGGTCGACTGTAAAGAATCTCACCTACCATAAGCTTATACGGACTTATCACTGGTTTTCTACCTCTATGGATGTTGGGAAAATTTAAGTAATTTTTTCTAACAATACTAATTAATAATAATTATGTTTCTTATGAAAAATACTATGTATAGTTATTGTGGTTTCTAATGACAAGAAGTGCTTGCTTAAAGAAATTGAAAATGTGAAAAAGTTATAAAATTTGTTCGTCAATATGAAAATTGCTACATTTTGAGCTTGAATATTTACAACTGAAATTTTGCAAAAAAATTCCTAGATTCCTACAACCTCCTACTTTACGAATACGTACAAACATAAGAATAACTTTAGGTTGTCATGAAAATATTTCCTCTATGGGACTCTGGTCTTCCAATTATCTTTAAAGGGTTAAAGGATAAAAATGGGTTTTAATTTATATAAGAATATTTTTAAATATCTAAATCGCCAGCATATGTTTAATATCCTTACATCTTTAAAATGATTAAAAAAAATTACAATTCAAAATAAAAATTGAATATTTCTGGTTTCTCCAAAACTTCACAAGGGTTTTCGAAGATTGAAAATTTTTGAATAATTAATATATATATATATATATATATATATATATACTTATATATAAATTAAAGTGAAGTTTTGCAATGATATGGATTCACAGAGTCCACCTTAGTAATTAAGTGAGGTAAAAATGATCTTGTGTGAATGGGTTAAAATTTTGTTAAAAAAAATCGGATTGCGATAGAGATTTTCTGAGATTCACTGTCAGCGGCACAAAATAGAAAATGAAAAAAAATGTAAGTAATTTCAGAAACAAAAAATCTTCGATTAGATTAGAAATTAGAAGTTGGATCTTGAGACATTTTTTGCAACCAGGAAAAATAACGACTCGATTGTCAAACAAATGAACCAAATGCTACACTTCTAACTCTCTCTCTCTCTCTCTGCTAAATTCTCAAACCATTTTAACTATTTTAACCAACAGAACCAACTTCATAAGATCACTTTCCCTTATCATTGTCAATAACAAATTTTGCTTAAAACATTTAGGAATCTAAATTACTAACCTGTGAGATTTCGCACCTAGTAGATTTTGCAATAGGCCACAGTAGAATTTGTAAAACATAAAATTTGATCCTGCCAGTGGAGTAATCTGCAGGAGGGATGGTCCAAAGCCTCTATACAATCCACGTATACCATCTTTTCTTAGAATCAACCCAACAGCTTGGACTGAGTTCCTATAACCCTGACCAGCATCCTGCACAATTAGCCTTGTTCGGATGACATCCAGTGGTGTAGAGACAAATGCTGCAGTGGCTCCTGCAAATCCTCCGCAACAGAAGTTCTTCAAGAGCTTGTGCTTCTGGAAGAAATCTATCGTCTCGGCACTTCTGTTAACTCTCTCGTATACCGTGAACTGTGTGATTCCATAACCGATTGACAGAATTTGGGCAGGATTATGACCTTTCCAAAGACCTCGGATTCCTTCTTCACTATATATCACAGTCAGTGCATGGATTATAGACTTGTATTTAGAAGTATGGTAAGCGTAGCTTAATGGTTCAATCTGGACTTGGAAGCGAATCTTTAGTACATCCAGCGGCTGACAAAGAAATCGTGTTATTGCTCCGGAACTTGCTCCTGCTACTGCATTTTTCCAGTTCTGCTCACTCATGGCACTTGTCTTTGCATACTCTTACGCACAAATGATTTATAACTAAATCGCGGACACTATTTCATAATACTTTTAATTGTTTCACTTGTAAAACAATGTTTTTCATAATTTATGTAACTACGTTATTTTTTCTTGTTTTCGCTCCAATTTGAGGTTAAATATGCCATGATGCGACTATAATCGTCCAACAATCGTAGAAAAATCGATATCTTTAACAGTTATTGTTTGAAATTTTATATTCAAATTTGATTAAACGGCATTAAATCTATTGTGAACTTTTAATGTTTTTTCACATATTTTATTAATCGATCTTTAAAGGTAATTTAATGAAATGACTATATAATCATAATCTATCGATCCTTACAGCGTAGAATCAAATATCTATCGTGATTATTGCCAATTGAATTCAACCACTTTTCTGCAATCACATCGCACTCAACAAGGAAGAGACACTTATAAATATCGCATATTGAACTCCAGTTGAATAATGCGATTTACATTTTTCTTCAAAGTGTGATATCAAACTAATGAGTAGGTACAAGTTAGTGATGTGGAAAATTGCTACTTGATCTGGACAGAAAATGAAAGAAACAAAATAGAGCTATTGCACAAAAACCAATAGCCAAAGAAATGATTAAACTCAATTCATTATTTTTTAAATTGACTTGACCACAGAAAGTATAAATTGCCAACAAGTGAGGAAAATTCAGAAAATTACTTGAATTATTAAAGGGAATTTCAAATCTGATATTATTTCAAACATCAAAAATAGTTGAAAAATCCTTCGGAGATTACGTACAATTTTATTTTTATTATGTTTCAAGCATGTTTCACCGAAGTTTTACTGTTAAAAAATGGTAACTACACTGTTAGAAAAAAGGAGAATTAAAGTATTGGATTAAAAGGTATTGAAAATATGATTTTTTTTTGTAAGAAAAATTCTGTTGTGGGTCGGATTTTGCACAAATAGTAATCATCCTATTATTTTTCCTTGACAAATTTTAATCATACCATTTATATTACAACAGTTATTTTAAACGAATATTTTTGAGACAGTTTTGGATAGAAGCCGTCAAAAATTAATTATAGTATTACACATATTAACAATAATACACATATATTTCACGTGGAACTCTCTACAAGTGATGTATGAGGGATTATGGCCTTTTCGGGATTTTGACTGCCACTGGTTGGAGCAAGTTTGAAAAAATAACTTTAAAATGTCTCTAACTATAAAATGTTTTACAATGCTCTCGTTAAATGCTACAATGCTCTTTTGACAGATCTCAACTTCATTAGATAATCAAAGGTCCGATTAAACGAAAAATTCAATGTCGAATATCTCGGTACTTTCAACCCGAGAGGTTTTTCCAATTTTATGTTACACTTAGCTCTCGCTCTATATTGGCCCGAACTGTAATGGAAAATTATTTGACCGAACCGAACCACATCACCGGTATTTATAAAGCGATTTCGATGATATTTTAGTATGTTGCATCTGAAATCAAGACCTTTCCAACGATAGGTCGTATCCGTCCCCATCCAACCTTACCCGACCCCAGTATATCCCGTCACCACGACCATTATTATACTGAAATTATCCCGACTCTCATTTATGTTAACTGACTTCAATGAACTTTTTTCTCTTTTCATTATAGTAGAGCAAAGTCAGTACTTTTTCAGCAGTAAGCAGTTTTTCGCCACATAAATTAAATCACATAAATTAAAATCATATATTAAGAAAATTATGAGTTTATGAAATTGCGACACGACTATTATTTCGTGACCTCTGTCTAGTCTAATGAATCAGAAAATCATATCAGGTTAATTACCGACTCGATTAATTGCAGTTTAAAAAAATCCGAGAAAGGTGATCAATCTCCTAAAAAGAGAAATGGAATTCTTAAGAAATTTGTCAACGCTAAGAGATAGTCCTGCATTATTTTATGTTTTTGCTGTACAGTATTTCAGTATTTGATATTTTTGATTGAAATTCAATCTCTTATTAACTAAGATTTGTTGTAATATTTTTTTTATAATGTTTTGTAAAGAAATTAATGAAATTTGAATGTGATGAAAAGGGCTTATACTTTTCTCGGCTGGTGTAAGTATTTTTCGCCACTCATTTTTTCAAGCATTATACAAGTGGCGCACTTCGCGGATTAAAGTCGAAACAGGAGTGATTTTTTTTGTTTAAAATAAAAATGTCCAAAATATCATTCGAAAAATATTCTAAATTGTTCAATATCAGAGTTAAATAAAAAGGTCCTGTGTTTGTCGTGTATTTTTGGGGTTTTCAAAAAGTGCTGTTTTTTAAAATTCAATGAAAAACATCTATTGTTGCAGGAAACGTATTTTTTCAACTAGAGACACCCAATTGTTAAAGCATATCTACACAAAATTTCATTTTACTAAAAAATAATTAAAAAAAAAAACAGAAAAACTAATGGAAAGCCCGAGTGACGGGTAAATTTACTACGCCACTGCAGGTTTCACTGTGATTTCACTTTATAAGAAACATTCCCACTACACTGCTAGAAACGGAGTCTGGTGAGCAACTAGAGTTCCATTCACCTAAATGCCGAAATGCAGTAAAAGCTCCCATTGACTGACTGCGTGTATAATGCCCATTGCACGAAAAATACCTATGTTTGGTGGTAAGAAGTGTGCGGAAGAGTGATCGAAGTGGCCAGAAGAAAAGATCTATAGAGTGAGATGGAGGGAGGGATCGAACCCATAGCACCAGTGTCGTCCGAATGCTCGCCTCTGAGATTCCATTCAGTTGAAAATCATCCAGCGGATCGGATACACCTTCACACGCAGCTCGCGCTCCTCGTTCATCAAATAAAAAAGACTTTTTGTTAACTCGAAATCTCCATAAAGTTGTAACATTTCTCTCTTGCAATAAAGATATTATTTGATTCGCTGTGGTGCACCATCAACAATTGCTTGTTTTTCTTTTAACAAGAAAAATAAAAGTTAGTGCCAAAAAGTTTCGTAGGAAAAAGGATTATATATAACGATCATAGGATTCAGTGCTAAAGTGCCTTAATTTATTTAGAAAAATATACGGGATATTATTTTTTGCATATCTCGCGTTCAGTCTTTAAGACAACACACACACAATTTAATCATCACCATCGTCTCACAAAGAAAGTGTTACATAAGTGAAATTATGATCGATCCGTACAATTGCGATAGTGTTGCGACTACGAATTAAGACAAGTTGTTTCATTATAATTTCTTCATTTGCCGCAATACCAAAGTGGTATCTAACTGAGCGAAGAAATTAATTCTATACGATTACAGAAAAGGATCATATACTAAAGTGAAAATTATAAAAGTGATGTTGCTAATGAGAGGATTGAAACAATAACTTCAACACAAAAAAAAACATCAGATAGATTTGGAAAGGAAAAATTTCTTAACGCCTGAGGATCAATTTTAGAGGTGGTAGCGTGTTTGATTTAGTGTGTTTGCTGAAGAGATCACCAAGAGATCACCAATTTCTTTAATTCACAAAAGAGCCCCAACGTAAGTTTGGAACAACTTCTTCAGCTCCATTCAGCACACGGCAAGATTAGGTAAGATTTTAATTTATAATACATATAATTTTTATTTCGTTACAAATTATATAATATGCATATATCTCGTATGTGCACAAATACCTCCTCTCTTATATTTTGCTGTACGGACATTTAAGTTTTTTATCTCTTTTTGCTGTCTTATTGTGATGGTATGTTAAGCACAACATTTTTATGCTTAACACAAGATTTTTACGTACCAGACGCCAAAAACGCACAGAAAAGTTTTAGAGGGCTTTGTAATGCTCAAATTACACTGAGAGAGAACAATATGTATAATCTTTCTATTTCTCGTAACCTTAAAAACTTAGCGTCTTCCAACCTCCACCCTCACAATCATGAAGTCTTATTATGCTATAATTTTGCGGAAATTGTATAATACTGTCTGTCCCTTATGATACCTAAAATGCAAACGGTCCAGAAGTAGCAAATATACTCATGCCATAGTCCAACAAAGACACCATAAAAATCATCTCCATTTCCGCTCTACTTTAACCCCTAATTCATGTTTTTAAAGTTATCTTAGAAATGCCTCCAATAATTTTTTTGCATTTTAGATATGTTTGTAAATTGGCTAGATGGACGTTTTGTTCATGTTTTTCAATTATGTTAAATCTTTCCTTATAACAATTTTCTGAAGTAAAACAATAAAAAAGCTTTGGAGTTTGGAGAATATTCTCAACTTATTTTAACAAGTTTTTTGATTTACCTATTCTTTACAAATCTTTTAAATACACTTTAAATTCCAACGATTCCAAACGAAACGATTCCAAAAATATTTACTTGTATCAGAAATTTTACGTGAATTTAGGCAAGATTTGAGGTGATTCGTGAATCGGTTTATTTAAATCCATTGTATATTAATAAAAATAACATATATCATACCATCCGAAAAGCTTCAATTTGTGAGCAGAGATTTACCATGAGTGTTTAAACTTTAAACATAGCAATTTCGAGCATTGCGGAAAGTCTGAGTTGCTTTGCCATTGCCACCCCTTTGTATCTTAAAGCGATCAATTCTTTTAGTGTTAAAACTGTTAAAATGACAAACACTTGCAATAGGTGAAAGAAAAGAAAGACTCTGTCTTGTTTCCTCATCTGAGAGATGAGAAGCTTGTCCTCAGAAAAAAAGACACTTCACCATGACAATACCTCTTCTTTTTTTTGCACCTCACTATGCTGCGGTGTATAGCATTTTATACTTTATTACATCACCGATGAAATTTTGTTCAAACACTACTTTGGTGACCCGTTTTACCTGTTCATATAACGTATCTCTTGCTGCTCACTTTTTTTGAGAAGTACACCAGCATTTAAAGAAAAAATCGGCAACGAAGCAATAAGACAGAGCGCCAAAATAACTCTTTCAAATTACACCTACCCTTCATGAGAAAACCAGCTCAAGTGCAATGGACCCATGAAAATTTTCTCAAAATTACAAGTGTAAAAAAGTTTTTTACCCACTGACTGTCCTAACTCATTAGATTGTGTAGTTTTATCACATACTAGACACAGGCAAAAGTGCGCCAAAAGTAGGCCTCACCGCGAAATGATGAAGAGAGCATAATAACCAACTAACCTACCAAATCCCCACGACTCAACAACTATTTACCATTCGATACAATCAAAACTGAACACCTAACACTGTTCGAGTTGTGACCTCAGCAGCACATCTACTATCAATCCGGCAATTAATTAAAATTTGATACAGATTTCTTTTCCAGTGCATTTTCCCTCACAATGCAAGGCAAGGATCTATCTCTTGATTTGCTTTTGAAGCGATTAAAGGGCAATAGTAATATGATTTTTTTGTATGTTTCCAAATAAATCAACCAATTTATTGGGAAAACGTATTTAGCTCTGTAACATAGGTATTGATCGTTAAAATTGTAAAAAATTGAGCTTATTGACAACTAAAACACTCAAATAAAATTCTCCATTCTAAAGCTATATTAATGGAGAATCAAATACAAATTCATCTTTCCAAAACATTCATTTCGGTCTTTCTACTTTAAAATAAGCTATACGGAATTTTTAAAGAAATCTATTCTTGATGGAAATTTCTGATCAGCAAATCCAAACTAACTCTGAAAAAGAAAACTTTCACCTGCAAAAATTTCTCCTAAAGGGAGCCCCGTGATTGTACTATGATCTCTCTTTTGGCACAGTATGCTGTTTTAATCATTTGACTCCCGACGTATATTATATACTTGTGATTTCCCTTAAATGATCTAATTGCTCGAATTTTCTCACAGAGCGTACAACTGAAATTGACTGTTAGACTTATGGTTCTTGGTTAAGCTACCATATTCTTTTTTTAATTCAAAAATTTGTAAGACTTATTGTTCTAATTAATGAACTTTAATTCAGAGGTCAGATTGATGTGAAATTGAATTTAAACGTAAAAATCATGATACATGACTTTAAGCTGTATTTAATGAAGTGTAAGGATGGTTCGTAACGTCCCGTTCACATTTTTTTCCCGTTTCTAATACTAATATTTTACTATTTTCATGCTATTAAAATATATAATTATTTAACTATTGGAAATTATATTTTCGGATCATTTTTGCCAATCTGCCTTATAGCAAAATATCTGAAAATATAGCAATATTTTATAATACAATTTGATAAGAAAATACAATCAAAGAAAAACTTCAATTTTTGTGATAAATGACATTAAAATTAATTATAGAAAAATATAATAGCATTTCAATTGACATTAATAATTATTAAATTAAGTGTTGCCATTTCACAAATTACTTGTGATTATAAAACAAGCAACACATAATTCCTTCACGAAACATTAAATGTTGATTAGTTAAACATGAAGCGCAATCATTCTGTTTTTCAAGCTCAATGAAAATCTAGGACTTTTGCGAATAATTTCAAATTTATTTGAATTTAATTTTTCAGTAGTAAATTTTTCAAATTTACGAAGATTAGTAAACGTTTTAGATCTGCTTGATTTTCTGAGTCTTTCGGTCTTAGAGATACTAAGAATTCAAGAACAAACACTAAATTCAAGCATTATGCAAAAAATATTTCAAACATATTTTTAATTTGACAGTAGCCAAGTAGATTTTGGCAAAAAGAAGGACATGAAATTTTGTTAGGATAGGTTAGATTGTTAAGAATCTCACCTATATGCACCTTACAAAATCAATTATAAAAAATTCAACTACTTGAAAATACCTCACTTTCCCCCTAGTAATTTTTTTGAAAATTTTATTGGTTAGACCAGCAACTGTGCTAACTGCATATGCTTCGTGTATGTAGTCTGCATTCCCTTTGCAAGTGACGCATCGCTACAAAGCGTGTAGAACGAATGCAGACACAAAAAATGCAGTTAGCACAAATACTGATTTACTCGACAATATTTGATTAAAATAGCAATAAACAAATTAACAATGAGCAATTCGATCAGAAAAAATTAAATTAGGCTAACGAAGAACTTAATTGATCAATAACAAAATTAAACTTGGTCAATAAAATATTAAATTTTGGTCAGTTGTAATCCAAAAGAGACAGATAATCCTAAACGGCTCATGTAGGTGACATTCTTAATGTGAGCTAACTCGGAATGCAAGCAAATTCAATTTTGAGCTGAAGTTGGGGGACACCATTCTGTTATCTTGAATCAAATTCGTGAAATTATACAAATTTTGTATTTAAACCAAAATATCAAAGATTTGGATGGACTGACAGAAAAGTGATATATGGGTGAAATATAGACCAGAATATTCTCTATAATTTTGCCGTTGAACTTGATCTCATCGAGTAATCTGAAGCCGAGATAATCGAAAATGTTTGTTTCTGAACTCGTTTTTTCGCCCAGAGCGCCCCGAGTGTTCATTTGATGATCTGCGACTATATCAAAGAATTGTTGTATTTTGTGATACTTTCCGTTTAAAACCCTATTTTAAGTGTCTTGGTCGAGTAGAAGCAGTCAAATTGGCATCTGAGTGGTTTCAAAGCGTTGGGAAAAATCATTTATTTTCACACTTAAACGACAAATTCGGATAGACGGCATTGTCTGACCGAAAAATGATCTACGGACGAAATATAGTCATAAATGTCCTCTACTATTATGTAGAAGGAATCATTAAGAAAGGTCAAGCACGTGTCGAGATAATTGAGGTTATGTGATATTGAAACTTGTGTTGGTTCCACGATATTCAAATGTTTTAAAAAGTTGTAGCATTTTGTGAGATCTTTCGTTTGAGCCCCCACTCATCAAAATCGGTCAAATAGAACCGGAGATATGATTTTTTGAATTTTGTGAAATTTGACCCCTCATATCTCCGGTTCTATTATAACCATTATTTGCCGAAAACCGCAAGTCGATATCTCTTTTAGTTTAGGAGCTATTAAGCTCCAAAGAGCGGCCGGCCGGCCGGCCGGCCGGCCGGGAACGTAACTTAGCCACCCATATATTAGTGATCAGGAAGTGATGAAACACATTTTGGCCAAATTTGAGCTCGATCGGATGACATGAAATTTTGTTGGATTATAGTAGGTGAGATTATTAACCCATTCCTTACCATTGTATTACACATCATACGCAAATTGAGTGATTTTTGATGATTTATTTCTGGGAAATTTTCATCTGAATTGCTGTCGGGAATGGATTTTTAGTAACGTTAGTTATTCAATTACTTGAGAAAAATCGTCCGACAGAGATGAAAATACATTTTGATATTATTTTCTTGCTTCGCGGAAGGTCATGCAAAATTTTTGCTCAAAATGGCGGACGGAAAATACGACATCTCGTCGAATTTGTTAAAATTGGCCTCTTTCCTCTGTCCTGATTTGAATTCTAGTTGTCAATTGGTGTTCTTGGATAGTTACTCTATCTAAAGCAATAGAGTTTGTAATGAATTAATGCACAGAATTTAAATTCAGTGACCGTTAAGACGTGTGTTTGACAGAGGCTCCCCGCGCCCCCATAATGGATAAAAAATTTTTCTTTTCAAAAAATTCATCTACTTATCTGTAGGAAACTAATCCCAAAATATGAACATTCTATCTCAAGTATTTCTCGTACATTGACTGAATGGGTTAAGAATCTCACCTAATAGAAACCACTTTAATTTCCCTTTGCCAAAACTTCTAGGAAAACTTTATTATTTTTAAATTTTAAATTAAGTAGTGATCAGATTAAGTTTTTTGTCAAGTTCTTTACTGAACAAATTTAAATTACTACTCATTAGTATAAGTGCCATTAAATAATGTTGGTTGCATCCACCGTTGTCTATCTGAATTTGTTTTGTATGTGCATTTGGTACAAATGATGGCGATAAAAGGTGGCTTTTTCCATATAATCGTTTATATCGTCGTTTGCACTAAAAACAAATACGACAACGGTCAGTGCAACCGACGATATATTAAAATTTATTATGTTTTATTGATAGATTTAACGCTTAGTAAAATCAAAACTGTCATTTTGTAGAAAATACTTATGATTTTTGTGCTTAAAAATTTCAAATATTTGCATTAAAGTGATAACTTCCGATGGATGATGAGAGTGAATGAAATTCAAGTTCTAAATAAAAACTGCTGAAGGAATAAACATATAAAGACCTACCTTAATTATCTTTGGCTGGTATTTCAGTGAGATCACAACGATCAAACGCGTATATTAAGAGTGCTATACATAAGTAACAAAATATCATATAATACCGTACGATCGCACCATTGTGGGTCAGTTGCCTCGATGTATATTTTCAGTTATAATAGAGGTATGTTTTTCTTTAATTTCTTCTAATTCTCTTTCTCTGACTTCTTACTTTTTCTTCGTCTGTTTTGGAATAACTATCGACGCATTTACATTTTATACCTCCCTCGTCTGATTTCAAGAATAATCAACATATTGTAACTCACCAGCTGAATGATTGAGTCGCGTATCGAAATGAAACTTTCCATATCACCATTTAATGTGATGAAGTAATTTGATGGAATTAGCGGAATTTCATTGATTCATTAGTGATTCAGTTAATGTACTTTTATGACATCCCCATTAATGGGGGATTCTGTTGTCGTATGGCAAAAACAAACGTATGTAGAATGCAAATTCAAAGGAGGACATCTTGGCGTTGATCAATTGTCAATATACACACGGGTTCGCCCCACAAACCGCCATATCGTGCTAATATCGGTACTTTCTTTGTTGCGCTATATTTAACAAATAATTGCTCATCGGTCGTCAGTGTAGCTAAACGTACTCGAATCCCCATCATTAGTTTGCTAAAACAGCAGGAGTCATATTCACTCAAATGCACACGGTTATGGATGCATAATTTCTCCTCTACTCTATCGTTACACTTTTTCATTCACCATCGCAAAACATTTTTCATTTCTTCATGAGGCTCTGTCTGTTTAATTTATTGAAGAGTTATATCAAAGTATAATTCACTTTGAAATATCATTAAATTTCTTAATTTTATCTATAATATTACCAAATATTACCATAGTGATTATTCTCGATACGGTTAATTGTTAGGATCAAGGTTTTATGTCGGTCTATGTCTATAATAATATATAATAATAATGCTGGCACAACATTTCGCGAAGGAACAAGGCCTTCCCCGCAAAGGGATTTCTAGACATGCATTATTTTTTCTTGTACGGGATGGGGTTGACAGTCCCATGTCCGTGAAATCAAGTGCAATGAAGCTTACTGGATGCAATCCGAACACCTTTAACGCCAGAAAAATTCCTGGTGATCTAAAGGAGATTCGAACCCGGGACACTTGCATGATAAAGCGAGTGCTCTACCACTTGACCCATTGAGTGACCTATGATTGGGACTTGAATTTGGGGGTAAAGAATCGTGTCGAGCCAATTTTATTAATTTCGACCGACAAAAACAGTTTACTCGACGCGATTCTTTACCCCCAAAAGTTCTACTCACACACAATCGAATTTTCACGCATTCCGAGTTGCAAGCACCCCGAGTTGCACACATTTCGAGGTCACCTGTAAAGAATCTCAGCTACCATAAGCTTATCTATGCTTATCACTGGTTTTTGTTACTCTCTTTTCAGAAAGGTTGTTTAGAAACTTGGCAAGGATTTATTGTCTGT